>NW_027413181.1:0-285293 GCF_048544455.1 Silene latifolia | reverse complement strand
TCGAGATTTCGTTTGAGGATCTCGGTTTTAGTAAATTTTCAAAGTATCTAATATTCGTGATTTTAACTCAACGAATGTCTTAATAATGATAAATTAAGAAATGAAATAAATGAGTATGACCGCAGACGTCTCGTATGTTGGTTATGCCAAATAGGAAATTCGTTTGAGGGTCTCGGTTACAAGGAAATTTCAAGCCCCATCTATGCTGCCGTTTTTACTCCATGAATGTCCTAATAATGATAAATGAAGAAACTTTAATAAACGGAGTATGACCATCAGATTAGCGTATGTTGATTTGCCTCTCTAAGTCGATTTGGTTGCAAGGGCCTCGGTTTGCTTGGTGTTCATCAAACCCGCTATCTATCACAGCGATTTTACTCCAAACCGTCTTAATTATGATAAATGAAGAAATCTTCATAAATGGAGTATGACATCTGGGCGTCGTGATGTTGATTTATGCCTTCAAAGCTGAGGATTTGCGTTTGAGGGTTCTGTTTGAAATTTTCAAAACTCTCTAATATTAAGTTTAAATCCATGAATGTCTTAATAATGATAAATGAAGAAATCCTTTAATAAATGGAGCATTACCATCGAGGCGTTATTTTATGTTGATTTATGCCTTCGAAACTCGAGATTTCAAGAGGTCTACAAGTTTTGAATTTTCAAACCTGCTAATATTGCAGTTTTTACTCCACGAATGTCTTAATAATGATAAATGAAGAAACTTTTAAATGGAATATGACCACCAAAGAGACGTATGTTGATTTATGCCTTCCAAAGTCGAATTTCGTTTAGGGCCCCGCTTTTGGAAATTTTCAAACTGCCTATTGATTTTATCGAAATGTCTTAATAATGATAAATGAAGAAACTTAAAAATGAAGGTACCATCGACGCATTATGTTGATTTATGTCCGAAAATAAGACGTTTGAGGAGTCTCATGCAAATTTTCAAACTATCTATTGCGCTTTTAACTACATGAATGTCATAATAATGATAAAATGAAGAAACTTTATTAAATAGAGTATGACTATCGACGACGTATGTTGATTTTATACCTTCCGAAAGTCAGATTTACGCCCGAGGGTCTCGGACTGGGAATTTTCAAACTGTCTAATATTGCAGTTTTATCCCACGAATGTCCTAATAATGATAAATGAAGAAACTTTAATAAATGGAGTATGACCATCGGACGGTTTATGTTGATTTATGCCTTCCAAAGTCGAGATTTTTGAGGGTCTCAGTTTTGGAAATTTTTAAACTCATCTAATATTGCAGTTTTAACTCATGAATGTCTTAATAATGATAAATGAAGAAACTTTAATAATGAGGTATGACCATCGACGATGTTGATTTATGCCTTGGTGATTTCGTTTCAACCCGGTTTTGGAAATTTTCAAACGCCTAATATTGCGTTTTACTCCCCGAATGTCTTAATAATGATAAATGAAAAATCTTTAATAAATGAGTATGACCAATGACGACGATTTATGCCTTCGAAAGTCGAGATTTCGTTTTAGGGTCTCGGTTTTGAAATTTTAAACTATCTAATATTGCGTTTTAACTCCCGAATGTCCTAAAATGATAAATGAGGAAACTTTATTAAACGATATGACCATCGGACGAGCGATGTTGATTTATGCCTTAGAAAGTCGAGATTTCGTTTAAGGGCCTCGGTTTTGAAATTTTCAAACTATTTAATATTGCGTTTTACTCCACGAATGTCTTAATAATGATAAATAACTAAACTTTAATAAATGGAGTATGACCATGGGGCGTCTACATGTTGATTTATTGCCTTAGAAAGTGATTTCGTTTGAGGTCTCGGTTTAGGAAATTTTCAAACTCTCTAATATTGCAGTTTTAACTCCATGAATGTCTTAATAATGATAAATGAAGAAACTTTAATAAATGGAGTATGACCATCGGGACGCACGTATGTTGATTTATGCCTTAGAAACTCGAGATTTCGTTTGAGGGTCTCGGTTTTTAGGAATTTTCAAAGTTGTCTAATATTCGTTTTACTCACGAATGTCTTAATAATGATAAAATGAAAAAAACTTTAATAAATGGAGTATGACCATCGGACGCAACATATCTCGGATTTATGCCTTCCGAAAGTCGAGATTTCGTTTGAGGTCTCGGTTTTAGGGGGAATTTTTAAAACTATCTATATGCAGTTTTAACTCCAAGAATGTCCTAATAATGATAAATGAGGAAACTTTATTAAACGAGTATGACCATCGGTACGAACGTATGTTGATTTATGCCTTAGGAAGTCGAGATTTCGTTTAAAGGCCTCGGTTTTTGGAAATTTTCAAACTGTCTAATATTGCAGTTTTTACTCCACGAATGTCTTAATAATGATAAATAAAGAAACTTTAATAAATGGAGTATGACCATCAGACGCACGTATGCTGATTTATGCCTTCAGAAAGTCGAGATTTCGTTTGAGGATCTCGGTTTTAGTAAATTTTCAAACTGTCTAATATTGCAGTTTTAACTCAACGAATGTCTTAATAATGATAAATTAAGAAACTTTAATAAATGGAGTATGACCATCGGACGTACGTATGTTGATTTATGCCTTCTGAAAGTCGAGATTTCGTTTGAGGGTCTCGGTTTTTGGAAGTTTTCAAACTATCTTATATTGCAGTTTTAACTCCATGAATGTCTTAATAATGATAAATGAAGAAACTTTAATAAATAGAGTATGACTATCAGGGCATTATGTTGATTTATGCCTTCCTAAAGTCGAGATTTCGTTTGAGGGTCTCGGTTTTGGGAATTTTCAAAATCTATCTAATATTGCAATTTTTACTCCACGAATGTCTTAATAATGATAAATGAAAAAACTTTAATAAATGGAGTATGATCATCAGGCGACGTATGCTGATTTATGCCTTCCGAAACTCGAGATTTCGTTTGAGGGTCTCGGCTTTAGGAAATTTTCAAACTGTCTAATATTGCAGTTTTAACTCCACGAATGTCCTAATAATGCAAAATGAAGAAACTTTAATAAACGAGTATGACCATCGAGACGAACGTATGTTGATTTATACCTTCCTAAGTCGAGATTTCGTTTAAGGGCCTCGCTTTTTGAAATTATCAAAACCTGTCTAATATTACTGATTTTACTCCACGAATGTCTTAATAATGATAAATGAAGAAACTTTAAAAAATGGAGTATGACCATCGACGACGTATGTTGATTTATGCCTCCGAAAGTCGAGATTTCGTTTGAGGGTCTCGGTTTTTGGAAGTTTTCAAACTATCTAATATTGCAATTTTAACTCCATGAATGTCTTAATAATGATAAATGAAGAAACTTTAATAAATAGAGTATGACTATCGACGACGTATGTTGATATATGCCTTAGGAAGTCGAGATTTCGTTTGAGGTCTCGGTTTTGGAATTTTCAAACTGTCTAGTATTGCAATTTTTACTCCACGAATGTCTTAATAATGATAAATGAAAAACTTTAATAAATGGAGTATGACCATCAGACGACGTATCTTTATGCCTTCCAAAGTCGAGATTTCGTTTTGAGGTCTCGATTTTTGGAAATTTTCAAAACGTCTAATATTACGATTTTACTCCCACTGAATGTCTTAATAATGATAAATGAAGAAACTTTAAAAATGGAGTATGACCATCGACGACGTATGTTGATTTATGCCTTCCTTGAAAGTCGAGATTTCGTTTGAGGTCTCAGTTTTGGAAGTTTTCAAACTATCTTATATTGCAGTTTTAACTCCATGAATGTCTTAATAATGATAAATGAAGAAACTTTAATAAATAGAGTATGACTATCATTTACGACGTATGTTGATTTATGCCTTCCGAAAGTCGAGATTTCGTTTGAGGGTCTCGCTTTTTTGGGAATTTTCAAACTGTCTAATATTGCAATTTTTACTCCACGAATGTCTTAATAATGATAAATGAAAAAACTTTAATAAATGGAGTATGATCATCGACGCACGATGTCTTTGATTTATGCCTTCAAACTTTCAAGATTTCTGTTTGAGGGTCTCGGCTTTAGGAAATTTTCAAACTGTCTAATATTGCAGTTTTAACTCCACGAATGTCCTAATAATGCAAAATGAAGAAACTTTAATAAACGGAGTATGACCATCGACGAACGTATGTTGATTTATACCTTCCTAAGTTTGATTTGATTAAAATTTCAGTTTTTGAAATTATCAAACTGTCTAATATTGCAATTTTTACTCCATGAATGTCTTAATAATGATAAATGAAAAACTTTAATATATGAGTATGACCATCGGACGTCGTATGTTGATTTATGCCTTCCGAAAGTTTCAGATTTCGTTTGAGGGCCTCGAGTTTTAAAATTTTCAAACTCTCTAATATTGCGCTTTAACTCCACGAATGTCTTAATAATGATAAATGAAGAAATTTTAATAAATGGAGTATGACCATCAGACGTCGTGTTGATTTATGCCTTCCCAAGTCGAGATTTCGTTTAAGGGCCTCGGTTTTTAGGAAATTTTCAAACTGCTAATATTGCGCTTTTTACTCCCGAATGTCTAAATAATGATAAATGAAGAAACTTTAATAAATGGAGTATGACCATCGGACGACATTGATGTTGATTTATGCCTTCCAAAGTCGATTTCGTTTAAGGGCCTCATTTTGGAAATTTTCAAACTGTCTAATATTACGTTTTACTCACGAATGTCTTAATAATGATAAATGAAGAAACTTTAAAAAATGTAGTATGACCATCGGACGTACTTATGTTGATTTATGCCTTCCTAAAAAAATCGAGATTTCGTTTGAGTCTCGGTTTTGGAAGTTTTCAAACTATCTAATATTGCAATTTTAACTACATGAATGTCTTAATAATGATAAATGAAGAAACTTTATTAAATGAGAGTATGACTATCGACATACGTATGTTGATTTATACCTTCCGAAAAGTCGAGATTTATCCCGAGGGTCTCGGTTTTGGAATTTTCAATGCTCTAATATTGCGCTTTAACTCCACGAATGTCTTAATAATGATAAATGAAGAAACTTTAATAAATGGAGTATGACCATCAGGCGTACGTATGTTGATTTATGCCTTCGAAAGCCGAGAATTCGTTTGAGGTCTCGGTTTTAGGAAATTTCAAAACTGTCTAATATTGCCTTTTTACTCATGAATGTCTTAATAATGATAAATGAAGAAAGTTTAATAAAAGGAGTATGAGCATCAGACGCACGTATGTTGATTTATGCCTTCCGAAAGTCGAGATTTCGTTTGAGGATCTCGGTTTTAGTAAATTTTCAAACTGTCTAATATTGCGCTTTAACTCAACGAATGTCTTAATAATGATAAATTAAGAAACTTTAATAAATGGAGTATGACCATGATCAGACGTACGTATGTTGATTTATGCCTTCCAGAAAGCCGAGAATTGTTTGAGGGTCCTCCTGTTTAGGAAATTTCAAACTGTCTAATATTGCCGTTTTTACTCCATGAATGTCCTAATAATGATAAATGAAGAAACTTTAATAAACGGAGTATGACCATCGACGAACGTATGTTGATTTATACCTTCCCGGAAGTTTAGATTTCGTTTAAGGGCCTCGGTTTTTGGAAATTATCAAACTGTCTAATATTGCAGTTTTTACTCCATGAATGTCTTAATTATGATAAATGAAGAAACTTTAATAAATGGAGTATGATCATCGACGTGACGTATGTTGATTTATGCCTTCCAAAGTCGAGATTTCGTTTGAGGTCTCGGTTTTGGAAATTTCAAACTTTCTAATATTGCAGTTTTAAATCCATGAATGTCTTAATAATGATAAATGAAGAAACTTTAATAAATGGAGCATTACCATCAGACGCACGTATGTTGATTTATGCCTTCCAAACTCGAGATTTCGTTTGAGGGTCTCGGTTTTTGGAATTTTCAAACTGTCTAATATTGCGTTTTACTCCACGAATGTCTTAATAATGATAAATAAAGAAACTTTAATAAATGGAATATGACCATCGACGACGTATGTTGATTTATGCCTTCCGAAAGTCGAGATTTCGTTTAAGGGCCTCGGTTTTGAAATTTTCAAACTGTCTAATATTACGTTTTTACTCACGAATGTCTTAATAATGATAAATGAAGAAATTTTAAAAAATGTAGTATGACCATCAGACGTACTTATGTTGATTTATGCCTTCCGAAAATCGAGATTTCGTTTGAGAGTCTCGGTTTTTGGAAGTTTTCAAACTATCTAATATTGCAGTTTTAACTACATGAATGTCTTAATAATGATAAATGAAGAAACTTTATTAAATAGAGTATGACTATCGACGACGTATGTTGATTTATACCTTCAAAGTCGAGATTTCGGCTTTAGGGTCTCGGTTTGGGAATTTTCAAAACTGTCTAATATTGCAGTTTTTACTCCAAGAATGTCTTAATAATGATAAATGAAGAAACTTTAATAAATGGAGTATGACCATACGACGCACGTATGTTGATTTATGCCTTCCGAAAGTCGAGATTTCGTTTGAGGGTCTCGGTTTTAGGAAATTTCAAACTGTCTAATATTGCAGTTTTAACTCCACGAATGTCCTAATAATGATAAATGAAGAAACTTTAATAAACGGAGTATGACCATCAGACGAACGTATGTTGATTTATACCTTCCGGAAGTCGAGATTTCGTTTAGGGCCTCGGTTTTTGGAAATTATCAAACCTCTAATATTGCAGTTTTTACTCCATGAATGTCTTAATTATGATAAATGAAGAAACTTTAATAAATGGAGTATGATCATCAGGGAACGTCACGTATGTTGATTTATGCCTTCCGAAAGTCGAGATTTCGTTTGAGGGTCTCGGTTTTAGGAAATTTTCAAACTTTCTAATATTGCAGTTTTAAATGCATGAATGTCTTAATAATGATAAATGAAGAAACTTTAATAAATGGAGCATTACCATCGAGACGCACGTATGTTGATTTATGCCTTCCGAAACTCGAGATTTCGTTTGAGGGTCTCGGTTTTTGGGAATTTTCAAACTGTCTAATATTGCAGTTTTTACTCCACGAATGTCTTAATAATGATAAATGAAGAAACTTTAATAAATGGAGTATGACCATCAGAGGCACGTATGTTGATTTATGCCTTCCGAAAGTCGAGATTTCGTTTAAGGGCCTCGGTTTTTGGAAATTTTCAAACTGTCTAATATTACAATTTTTACTCCACGAATGTCTTAATAATGATAAATGAAGAAACTTTAAAAATGGAGTATGACCATCACGTCGTATGTTGATTTATGCCTTCCGAAAGTCGAGATTTCGTTTGAAGGTCTCGGTTTTAGGAAATTTTCAAACTGTCTAATATTGCAGTTTTAACTCCATGAATGTTTTAATAATGATAAATGAAGAAACTTTAATAAATGGAGTATGACCATCGAGGCGCACGTATGTTGATTTATGCCTTCGAAACTCGAGATTTCGTTTGAGGGTCTGGTTTTTGGAATTTTCAAACTGTCTAATATTGCAAATTTTACTCCACGAATGTCTTAATAATGATAAATGAAGAAACTTTAATAAATGGAGTATGACCATCAGACGCACGTATGTTGATTTATGCCTTCCAAAAGTCGAGATTTCGTTTAAGGGCCTCGATTTTGGAAATTTTCAAACTGTCTAATATTACGCTTTTACTCCACGAATGTCTTAATAATGATAAATGAAGAAACTTTAAAAAATGGAGTATGACCATCAGACGTACGTATGTTGATTTATGCCTTCCGAAAGTCGAGATTTCGTTTGAGGTCTCGGTTTTAGGAAATTTTCAAACTATCTAATATTGCGATTTTAACTCAACGAATGTCTTAATAATGATAAATTAAGAAACTTTAATAAATGGAGTATGACCATCGACGCACGTATGCTTTGATTTATGCCTTCCGAAAGTCGAGATTTCGTTTGAGGATCTCGGTTTTAGTAAATTTTCAAACTGTCTAATATTGCAGTTTTAACTCAACGAATGTCTTAATAATGATAAATTAAGAAACTTTAATAAATGGAGTATGACCATCAGACGTACGTATGTTGATTTATGTCTTCAAAGCCGAAATTCGTTTGAGGGTCTCGGTTTTAGGAAATTTCAAACTGTCTAATATTGCCGTTTTTACTCCATGAATGTCTTAATAATGATAAATGAAGAAAGTTTAATAAATGGAGTATGAGCATCGGGACGACGTATGTTGATTTATGCCTTAAAAAGTCGAGATTTCGTTTGAGGATCTCGGTTTTAGTAAATTTTCAAACTGTCTAATATTGCAGTTTTAACTCAACGAATGTCTTAATAATGATAAATTAAGAAACTTTAATAAATAGAGTATGACCATCGGACGTCGTATGTTGATTTATGCCTTCCAAAGCCGAAATTCGTTTGAGGTCTCGGTTTTAGGAAATTTCAAACTGTCTAATATTGCCGTTTTTACTCCATGAATGTCCTAATAATGATAAATGAAGAAACTTTAATAAACGGAGTATGACCATCGAGACGAACGTATGTTGATTTATACCTTCCTAGGAGTCGAGATTTCGTTTAAGGGCCTCGGTTTTTGGAAATTATCAAACTGTCTAATATTGCAGTTTTTACTCCATGAATGTCTTAATTATGATAAATGAAGAAACTTTAATAAATGGAGTATGATCATCGAACGTACGTATGTTGATTTATGCCTTCCGAAAGTCGAGATTTCGTTTGAGGGTCTCGGTTTTAGGAAATTTTCAAACTTTCTAATATTGCAGTTTTAAATCCATGAATGTCTTAATAATGATAAATGAAGAAACTTTAATAAATGGAGCATTACCATCAGACGCACGTATGTTGATTTATGCCTTCCAAACTCGAGATTTCGTTTGAGGGTCTCGGTTTTTGGGAATTTTCAAACTGTCTAATATTGCAGTTTTTACTCCACGAATGTCTTAATAATGATAAATGAAGAAACTTTAATAAATGGAATATGACCATCAGACGCACGTATGTTGATTTATGCCTTCCAAAGTCGAGATTTCGTTTAAGCGCCTCGATTTTTGAAATTTTCAAACTGTCTAATATTACGCTTTTTACTCCACGAATGTCTTAATAATGATAAATGAAGAAACTTTAAAAAATGTAGTATGACCATCGACGTTTTATGTTGATTTATGCCTTCCGAAAATCGAGATTTCGTTTGAGAGTCTCGGTTTTTGGAAGTTTTCAAACTATCTAATATTGCAGTTTTAACTACATGAATGTCTTAATAATGATAAATGAAGAAACTTTATTAAATAGAGTATGACTATCAGGCGCACGTATGTTGATTTATACCTTCCAAAGTCGAGATTTCGTCGAGGGTCTCGTTTTGGGAATTTTCAAACCATCTAATATTGCAGTTTTAACTCCACGAATGTCCTAATAATGATAAATGAAGAAACTTTAATAAATGGAGTATGACCATCAGACGCACGTATGTTGATTTATGCCTTCCGAAAGTCGAGATTTCGTTTGAGGGTCTCGGTTTTAGGAAATTTTTAAACTGTCTAATATTGCAGTTTTTACTCCATGAATGTCTTAATAATGATAAATGAAGAAACTTTAATAAATGGAGTATGACCATCAGACGCACGTATGTTGATTTATGCCTTCCGAAAGTCGAGATTTCGTTTGAGGGTCTCGGTTTTGGAAATTTTCAAACTGTCTAATATTGCGCTTTTACTCCACGAATGTCTTAATAATGATAAATGAAAAAACTTTAATAAATGGAGTATGACCATCAGACGCACGTATGCTGATTTATGCCTTCCGAAAGTCGAGATTTCGTTTTAGGGTCTCGGTTTTAGAAAATTTTTAAACTATCTAATATTGCAGTTTTAACTCCAAGAATGTCCTAAAATGATAAATGAGGAAACTTTATTAAACGGAGTATGACCATCGAGCGACAAACGTATGTTGATTTATGCCTTCCGAAAGTCGAGATTTCGTTTAAGGGCCTCGGTTTTTGGAAATTTTCAAACTGTTTAATATTGCAGTTTTTACTCCACGAATGTCTTAATAATGATAAATAACGAAACTTTAATAAATGGAGTATGACCATCAGACGTACGTATGTTGATTTATGCCTTCCGAAAGTCGAGATTTCGTTTGAGGGTCTCGGTTTTAGGAAATTTTCAAACTCTCTAATATTGCAGTTTTAACTCCATGAATGTCTTAATAATGATAAATGAAGAAACTTTAATAAATGGAGTATGACCATCAGACGCACGTATGTTGATTTATGCCTTCCGAAACTCGAGATTTCGTTTGAGGTCTCGGTTTTGGAATTTTCAAATCTAATATTGCAGTTTTTACTCCACGAATGTCTTAATAATGATAAATGAAAAAACTTTAATAAATGGAGTATGACCATCAGACGCACGTATGCTGATTTATGCCTTCCGAAAGTCGAGATTTCGTTTGAGGGTCTCGGTTTTAGGAAATTTTTAAACTATCTAATATTGCAGTTTTAACTCCAAGAATGTCCTAATAATGATAAATGAGGAAACTTTATTAAACGAAGTATGACCATCGAACGAACGTATGTTGATTTATGCCTTCCGAAAGTCGAGATTTCGTTTAAAGGCCTCGGTTTTTGGGAATTTTCAAACCATCTAATATTGCAGTTTTTACTCCACGAATGTCTTAATAATGATAAATGAAGAAACTTTAATAAATGGAGTATGACCATCAGACGCACGTATGTTGATTTATGCCTTCCGAAAGTCGAGATTTCGTTTAAGGGCCTCAGTTTTTGGAAATTTTCAAACTGTCTAATATTGCGCTTTTACTCCACGAATGTCTTAATAATGATAAATGAAGAAACTTTAAAAAATGGAGTATGACCATCAGACGTACGTATGTTGATTTATGCCTTCCGAAAGTCGAGATTTCGTTTGAGGGTCTCGGTTTTAAAATTTTCAAAACTATCTAATATTGCAGTTTTAACTCAACGAATGTCTTAATAATGATAAATTAAGAAACTTTAATAAATGGAGTATGACCATCAGACGCACGTATGCTGATTTATGCCTTCAGAAAGTCGAGATTTCGTTTGAGGATCTCGGTTTTAGTAAATTTTCAAACTGTCTAATATTGCGATTTTAACTCAACGAATGTCTTAATAATGATAAATTAAGAAACTTTAATAAATGGAGTATGACCATCGTACGTACGTATGTTGATTTATGTCTTAAAAGCCGAAATCGTTTGAGGGTCTCGGTTTTAGGAAATTTCAAACTGTCTAATATTGCCGTTTTTACTCCATGAATGTCTTAATAATGATAAATGAAGAAAGTTTAATAAATGGAGTATGAGCATCAGACGCACGTATGTTGATTTATGCCTTCCGAAAGTCGAGATTTCGTTTGAGGATCTCGGTTTTAGTAAATTTTCAAACTGTCTAATATTGCAGTTTTAACTCAACGAATGTCTTAATAATGATAAATTAAGAAACTTTAATAAATAGAGTATGACCATCAGACGTACGTATGTTGATTTATGCCTTCCGAAAGCCGAGAATTCGTTTGAGGGTCTCGGTTTTAGGAAATTTCAAACTGTCTAATATTGCCGTTTTTACTCCATGAATGTCTTAATAATGACAAATGAAGAAAGTTTAATAAATGGAGTATGAGCATCAGACGCACGTATGTTGATTTATGCCTTCCGAAAGTCGAGATTTCGTTTGAGGGTCTCGGTTTTTGGGAATTTTCAAACTGTCTAATATTGCCGTTTTTACTCCGCGAATGTATTAATAATGATAAATGAAGAAACTTTAATAAATGGAGTATGACCATCAGACGCACATATGTTGATTTATGCCTTCCGAAAGTCGAGATTTCGTTTGAGGGTCTCGGCTTTAGGAAATTTTCAAACTGTCTAATATTGCAGTTTTAACTCCACGAATGTCCTAATAATGATAAATGAAGAAACTTTAATAAACGGAGTATGACCATCAGACGAACGTATGTTGATTTATACCTTCCGGAAGACGAGATTTCGTTTAAGGGCCTCGGTTTTTGGAAATTATCAAACTGTCTAATATTGCAGTTTTTACTCCATGAATGTCTTAATTATGATAAATGAAGAAACTTTAATAAATGGAGTATGATCATCAGACGTACGTATGTTGATTTATGCCTTCCGAAAGTCGAGATTTCGTTTGAGGGTCTCGGTTTTAGGAAATTTTCAAACTTTCTAATATTGCAGTTTTAAATCCATGAATGTCTTAATAATGATAAATGAAGAAACTTTAATAAATGGAGCATTACCATCAGACGCACGTATGTTGATTTATGCCTTCCGAAACTCGAGATTTCGTTTGAGGGTCTCGGTTTTTGGGAATTTTCAAACTGTCTAATATTGCGCTTTTACTCCACGAATGTCTTAATAATGATAAATGAAGAAACTTTAATAAATGGAGTATGACCATTGACGCACGTATGTTGATTTATGCCTTCCGAAAGTCGAGATTTCGTTTAAGGGCCTCAGTTTTTGGAAATTTTCAAACTGTCTAATATTACAGTTTTTACTCCACGAATGTCTTAATAATGATAAATGAAGAAACTTTAAAAAATGGAGTATGACCTTCAGACGTACGTATGTTGATTTATGCCTTCCGAAAGTCGAGATTTCGTTTGAGGGTCTCGGTTTTAGGAAATTTTCAAACTGTCTAATATTGCGCTTTAACTCAACGAATGTCTTAATAATGATAAATTAAGAAACTTTAATAAATGGAGTATGACCATCGAGGCGCACGTATGCTGATTTATGCCTTCAGAAAGTCGAGATTTCGTTTGAGGATCTCGGTTTTAGTAAATTTTCAAACCTGTCTAATATTGCGCTTTAACTCAACGAATGTCTTAATAATGATAAATTAAGAAACTTTAATAAATGGAGTATGACCATCAGACGTACGTATGTTGATTTATGTCTTCCGAAAGCCGAGAATTCGTTTGAGGGTCTCGGTTTTAGGAAATTTCAAACTGTCTAATATTGCCGTTTTTACTCCATGAATGTCTTAATAATGATAAATGAAGAAAGTTTAATAAATGGAGTATGAGCATCAGACGCACGTATGTTGATTTATGCCTTCCGAAAGTCGAGATTTCGTTTGAGGATCTCGGTTTTAGTAAATTTTCAAACTGTCTAATATTGCGCTTTTAACTCAACGAATGTCATAATAATGATAAATTAAGAAACTTTAATAAATAGAGTATGACCATCAGACGTACGTATGTTGATTTATGCCTTCCGAAAGCCGAGAATTCGTTTGAGGGTCTCGGTTTTAGGAAATTTCAAACTGTCTAATATTGCCGTTTTTACTCCATGAATGTCCTAATAATGATAAATGAAGAAACTTTAATAAACGGAGTATGACCATCGACGAACGTATGTTGATTTATGCCTTCCGTAAGTCGAGATTTCGTTTAAGGGCCTCGGTTTTTGGAAATTATCAAACTGTCTAATATTGCAGTTTTTACTCCATGAATGTCTTAATTATGATAAATGAAGAAACTTTAATAAATGGAGTATGATCATCGGGACGTACGTATGTTGATTTATGCCTTCCGAAAGTCGAGATTTCGTTTGAGGGTCTCGGTTTTAGGAAATTTTCAAACTTTCTAATATTGCGCTTTTAAATCCATGAATGTCTTAATAATGATAAATGAAGAAACTTTAATAAATGGAGCATTACCATCGACGCACGTATGTTGATTTATGCCTTCCGAAACTCGAGATTTCGTTTGAGGGTCTCGGTTTTTGGGAATTTTCAAACTGTCTAATATTGCAGTTTTTACTCCACGAATGTCTTAATAATGATAAATGAAGAAACTTTAATAAATGGAATATGACCATCAGACGCACGTATGTTGATTTATGCCTTCCGAAAGTCGAGATTTCGTTTAAGGGCCTCGATTTTTGGAAATTTTCAAACTGTCTAATATTACAGTTTTTACTCCACGAATGTCTTAATAATGATAAATGAAGAAACTTTAAAAAATGTAGTATGACCATCAGACGTACTTATGTTGATTTATGCCTTCCGAAAATCGAGATTTCGTTTGAGAGTCTCGGTTTTTGGAAGTTTTCAAACTATCTAATATTGCGCTTTAACTACATGAATGTCTTAATAATGATAAATGAAGAAACTTTATTAAATAGAGTATGACTATCGACGCACGTATGTTGATTTATACCTTCCAAAGTCGAGATTTCGTCTCTCGGTTTTTGGGAATTTTCAAACTGTCTAATATTGCAGTTTTAACTCCACGAATGTCCTAATAATGATAAATGAAGAAACTTTAATAAATGGAGTATGACCATACGACGCACGTATGTTGATTTATGCCTTCCGAAAGTCGAGATTTCGTTTGAGGGTCTCGGTTTTAGGAAATTTTTAAACTGTCTAATATTGCGCTTTTACTCCATGAATGTCTTAATAATGATAAATGAAGAAACTTTAATAAATGGAGTATGACCATACGACGCACGTATGTTGATTTATGCCTTCCGAAAGTCGAGATTTCGTTTGAGGGTCTCGGTTTTGGAAATTTTCAAACTGTCTAATATTGCAGTTTTTACTCCATGAATGTCTTAATAATGATAAATGAAGAAACTTTAATAAATGGAGTATGACCATCAGACGCACGTATGTTGATTTATGCCTTCCGAAAGTCGAGATTTCGTTTTAGGGTCTCGGTTTTAGAAAATTTTTAAACTATCTAATATTGCAGTTTTAACTCCAAGAATGTCCTAAAATGATAAATGAGGAAACTTTATTAAACGGAGTATGACCATCAGACGAACGTATGTTGATTTATGCCTTCCGAAAGTCGAGATTTCGTTTAAGGGCCTCGGTTTTTGGAAATTTTCAAACTGTTTAATATTGCAGTTTTTACTCCACGAATGTCTTAATAATGATAAATAACGAAACTTTAATAAATGGAGTATGACCATCAGACGTACGTATGTTGATTTATGCCTTCCGAAAGTCGAGATTTCGTTTGAGGGTCTCGGTTTTAGGAAATTTTCAAACTGTCTAATATTGCAGTTTTAACTCCATGAATGTCTTAATAATGATAAATGAAGAAACTTTAATAAATGGAGTATGACCATCAGATGCACGTATGTTGATTTATGCCTTCCAAACTCGAGATTTCGTTTGAGGGTCTCGGTTTTGGGAATTTTCAAACTGTCTAATATTGCAGTTTTTACTCCACGAATGTCTTAATAATGATAAATGAAAAAACTTTAATAAATGGAGTATGACCATCAGACGCACGTATGCTGATTTATGCCTTCCGAAAGTCGAGATTTCGTTTGAGGGTCTCGGTTTTAGGAAATTTTTAAACTATCTAATATTGCAGTTTTAACTCCAAGAATGTCCTAATAATGATAAATGAGGAAACTTTATTAAACGAAGTATGACCATCAGACGAACGTATGTTGATTTATGCCTTCCGAAAGTCGAGATTTCGTTTAAAGGCCTCGGTTTTTGGGAATTTTCAAACTGTCTAATATTGCAGTTTTTACTCCACGAATGTCTTAATAATGATAAATGAAGAAACTTTAATAAATGGAGTATGACCATCAGACGCACGTATGTTGATTTATGCCTTCCGAAAGTCGAGATTTCGTTTAAGGGCCTCAGTTTTTGGAAATTTTCAAACTGTCTAATATTACAGTTTTTACTCCACGAATGTCTTAATAATGATAAATGAAGAAACTTTAAAAAATGGAGTATGACCATCAGACGTACGTATGTTGATTTATGCCTTCCGAAAGTCGAGATTTCGTTTGAGGGTCTCGGTTTTAGGAAATTTTCAAACTGTCTAATATTGCAGTTTTAACTCAACGAATGTCTTAATAATGATAAATTAAGAAACTTTAATAAATGGAGTATGACCATCAGACGCACGTATGCTGATTTATGCCTTCAGAAAGTCGAGATTTCGTTTGAGGATCTCGGTTTTAGTAAATTTTCAAACTGTCTAATATTGCAGTTTTAACTCAACGAATGTCTTAATAATGATAAATTAAGAAACTTTAATAAATGGAGTATGACCATCAGACGTACGTATGTTGATTTATGTCTTCCGAAAGCCGAGAATTCGTTTGAGGGTCTCGGTTTTAGGAAATTTCAAACTGTCTAATATTGCCGTTTTTACTCCATGAATGTCTTAATAATGATAAATGAAGAAAGTTTAATAAATGGAGTATGAGCATCAGACGCACGTATGTTGATTTATGCCTTCCGAAAGTCGAGATTTCGTTTGAGGATCTCGGTTTTAGTAAATTTTCAAACTGTCTAATATTGCAGTTTTAACTCAACGAATGTCTTAATAATGATAAATTAAGAAACTTTAATAAATAGAGTATGACCATCAGACGTACGTATGTTGATTTATGCCTTCCGAAAGCCGAGAATTCGTTTGAGGGTCTCGGTTTTAGGAAATTTCAAACTGTCTAATATTGCCGTTTTTACTCCATGAATGTCTTAATAATGACAAATGAAGAAAGTTTAATAAATGGAGTATGAGCATCAGACGCACGTATGTTGATTTATGCCTTCCGAAAGTCGAGATTTCGTTTGAGGGTCTCGGTTTTTGGGAATTTTCAAACTGTCTAATATTGCCGTTTTTACTCCGCGAATGTATTAATAATGATAAATGAAGAAACTTTAATAAATGGAGTATGACCATCAGACGCACATATGTTGATTTATGCCTTCCGAAAGTCGAGATTTCGTTTGAGGGTCTCGGCTTTAGGAAATTTTCAAACTGTCTAATATTGCACTTTTAACTCCACGAATGTCCTAATAATGATAAATGAAGAAACTTTAATAAACGGAGTATGACCATCGACGAACGTATGTTGATTTATACCTTCCTAAGACGAGATTTCGTTTAAGGGCCTCGGTTTTTGGAAATTATCAAACCGTGTCTAATATTGCGTTTTACTCCATGAATGTCTTAATTATGATAAATGAAGAAACTTTAATAAATGGAGTATGATCATCAGACGTACGTATGTTGATTTATGCCTTCCGAAAGTCGAGATTTCGTTTGAGGGTCTCGGTTTTAGGAAATTTTCAAACTTTCTAATATTGCGCTTTTAAATCCATGAATGTCTTAATAATGATAAATGAAGAAACTTTAATAAATGGAGCATTACCATCAGACGCACGTATGTTGATTTATGCCTTCCGAAACTCGAGATTTCGTTTGAGGGTCTCGGTTTTTGGGAATTTTCAAACTGTCTAATATTGCAGTTTTTACTCCACGAATGTCTTAATAATGATAAATGAAGAAACTTTAATAAATGGAGTATGACCATCAGACGCACGTATGTTGATTTATGCCTTCCGAAAGTCGAGATTTCGTTTAAGGGCCTCGATTTTGGAAATTTTCAAACTGTCTAATATTACAGTTTTTACTCCACGAATGTCTTAATAATGATAAATGAAGAAACTTTAAAAAATGGAGTATGACCATCAGACGTACGTATGTTGATTTATGCCTTCCGAAAGTCGAGATTTCGTTTGAGGGTCTCGGTTTTAGGAAATTTTCAAACTGTCTAATATTGCAGTTTTAACTCAACGAATGTCTTAATAATGATAAATTAAGAAACTTTAATAAATGGAGTATGACCATCAGACGCACGTATGCTGATTTATGCCTTCAGAAAGTCGAGATTTCGTTTGAGGATCTCGGTTTTAGTAAATTTTCAAACTGTCTAATATTGCAGTTTTAACTCAACGAATGTCTTAATAATGATAAATTAAGAAACTTTAATAAATGGAGTATGACCATCGACGACGTATGTTGATTTATGTCTTCCGAAAGCCGAGAATTCGTTTGAGGTCTCGGTTTAGGAAATTTCAAACTGTCTAATATTGCCGTTTTTACTCCATGAATGTCTTAATAATGATAAATGAAGAAAGTTTAATAAATGGAGTATGAGCATCAGACGCACGTATGTTGATTTATGCCTTCCGAAAGTCGAGATTTCGTTTGAGGATCTCGGTTTTAGTAAATTTTCAAACTGTCTAATATTGCAGTTTTAACTCAACGAATGTCTTAATAATGATAAATTAAGAAACTTTAATAAATAGAGTATGACCATCAGACGTACGTATGTTGATTTATGCCTTCCGAAAGCCGAGAATTCGTTTGAGGGTCTCGGTTTTAGGAAATTTCAAACTGTCTAATATTGCCGTTTTTACTCCATGAATGTCCTAATAATGATAAATGAAGAAACTTTAATAAACGGAGTATGACCATCGACGAACGTATGTTGATTTATACCTTCCTAAGTCGAGATTTCGTTTAAGGGCCTCGGTTTTGGAAATTATCAAACTGTCTAATATTGCGTTTTACTCCATGAATGTCTTAATTATGATAAATGAAGAAACTTTAATAAATGGAGTATGATCATCAGACGTACGTATGTTGATTTATGCCTTCCGAAAGTCGAGATTTCGTTTGAGGGTCTCGGTTTTAGGAAATTTTCAAACTTTCTAATGTTGCGTTTAAATCCATGAATGTCTTAATAATGATAAATGAAGAAACTTTAATAAATGGAGCATTACCATCGGACGCACGTATGTTGATTTATGCCTTCCGAAACTCGAGATTTCGTTTGAGGGTCTCGGTTTTTGGGAATTTTCAAACGTCTAATATTGCGTTTTACTCCACGAATGTCTTAATAATGATAAATGAAAAAACTTTAATAAATGGAGTATGACCATCGACGCACGTATGCTTGATTTATGCCTTCCGAAAGTCGAGATTTCGTTTGATGGTCTCGGTTTTAGGAAATTTTTAAACTATCTAATATTGCGATTTTAACTCCAAGAATGTCCTAATAATGATAAATGAGGAAACTTTATTAAACGAAGTATGACCATCAGACGAACGTATGTTGATTTATGCCTTCCGAAAGTCGAGATTTCGTTTAAAGGCCTCGGTTTTTGGGAATTTTCAAACTGTCTAATATTGCAGTTTTTACTCCACGAATGTCTTAATAATGATAAATGAAGAAACTTTAATAAATGGAGTATGACCATTGACGCACGTATGTTGATTTATGCCTTCCGAAAGTCGAGATTTCGTTTAAGGGCCTCGATTTTGGAAATTTTCAAACTGTCTAATATTACGCTTTTACTCCACGAATGTCTTAATAATGATAAATGAAGAAACTTTAAAAATGGAGTATGACCATCAGACGTACGTATGTTGATTTATGCCTTCCGAAAGTCGAGATTTCGTTTGAGGGTCTCGGTTTTAGGAAATTTTCAAACTGTCTAATATTGCAGTTTTAACTCAACGAACGTCTTAATAATGATAAATTAAGAAACTTTAATAAATGGAGTATGACCATCGACGCACGTATGCTTTGATTTATGCCTTGAAAAGTCGAGATTTCGTTTGAGGATCTCGGTTTTAGTAAATTTTCAAACTGTCTAATATTGCAGTTTTAACTCAACGAATGTCTTAATAATGATAAATTAAGAAACTTTAATAAATGGAGTATGACCATCAGACGTACGTATGTTGATTTATGTCTTCCGAAAGCCGAGAATTCGTTTGAGGGTCTCGGTTTTAGGAAATTTCAAACTGTCTAATATTGCCGTTTTTACTCCATGAATGTCTTAATAATGATAAATGAAGAAAGTTTAATAAATGGAGTATGAGCATCAGACGCACGTATGTTGATTTATGCCTTCCGAAAGTCGAGATTTCGTTTGAGGATCTCGGTTTTAGTAAATTTTCAAACTGTCTAATATTGCAGTTTTAACTCAACGAATGTCTTAATAATGATAAATTAAGAAACTTTAATAAATAGAGTATGACCATCAGACGTACGTATGTTGATTTATGCCTTCCGAAAGCCGAGAATTCGTTTGAGGGTCTCGGTTTTAGGAAATTTCAAACTGTCTAATATTGCCGTTTTTACTCCATGAATGTCTTAATAATGACAAATGAAGAAAGTTTAATAAATGGAGTATGAGCATCAGACGCACGTATGTTGATTTATGCCTTCCGAAAGTCGAGATTTCGTTTGAGGGTCTCGGTTTTTGGGAATTTTCAAACTGTCTAATATTGCCGTTTTTACTCCGCGAATGTATTAATAATGATAAATGAAGAAACTTTAATAAATGGAGTATGACCATCAGACGCACGTATGTTGATTTATGCCTTCCGAAAGTCGAGATTTCGTTTGAGGGTCTCGGCTTTAGGAAATTTTCAAACTGTCTAATATTGCAGTTTTAACTCCACGAATGTCCTAATAATGATAAATGAAGAAACTTTAATAAACGGAGTATGACCATCGACGAACGTATGTTGATTTATACCTTCCTAAGACGAGATTTCGTTTAAGGGCCTCGGTTTTTGGAAATTATCAAACTGTCTAATATTGCAGTTTTTACTCCATGAATGTCTTAATTATGATAAATGAAGAAACTTTAATAAATGGAGTATGATCATCAGACGTACGTATGTTGATTTATGCCTTCCGAAAGTCGAGATTTCGTTTGAGGGTCTCGGTTTTAGGAAATTTTCAAACTTTCTAATATTGCAGTTTTAAATCCATGAATGTCTTAATAATGATAAATGAAGAAACTTTAATAAATGGAGCATTACCATCGACGCACGTATGTTGATTTATGCCTTCCGAAACTCGAGATTTCGTTTGAGGGTCTCGGTTTTTGGGAATTTTCAAACTGTCTAATATTGCGTTTTACTCCACGAATGTCTTAATAATGATAAATGAAGAAACTTTAATAAATGGAGTATGACCATTGACGCACGTATGTTGATTTATGCCTTCCGAAAGTCGAGATTTCGTTTAAGGGCCTCGATTTTTGGAAATTTTCAAACTGTCTAATATTACAGTTTTTACTCCACGAATGTCTTAATAATGATAAATGAAGAAACTTTAAAAAATGGAGTATGACCATCAGACGTACGTATGTTGATTTATGCCTTCCGAAAGTCGAGATTTCGTTTGAGGGTCTCGGTTTTAGGAAATTTTCAAACTGTCTAATATTGCAGTTTTAACTCAACGAATGTCTTAATAATGATAAATTAAGAAACTTTAATAAATGGAGTATGACCATCGACGCACGTATCTTTGATTTATGCCTTCAGAAAGTCGAGATTTCGTTTGAGGATCTCGGTTTTAGTAAATTTTCAAACTGTCTAATATTGCGCTTTTAACTCAACGAATGTCTTAATAATGATAAATTAAGAAACTTTAATAAATGGAGTATGACCATCAGACGTACGTATGTTGATTTATGTCTTCCGAAAGCCGAGAATTCGTTTGAGGGTCTCGGTTTTAGGAAATTTCAAACTGTCTAATATTGCCGTTTTTACTCCATGAATGTCTTAATAATGATAAATGAAGAAAGTTTAATAAATGGAGTATGAGCATCAGACGCACGTATGTTGATTTATGCCTTCCGAAAGTCGAGATTTCGTTTGAGGATCTCGGTTTTAGTAAATTTTCAAACTGTCTAATATTGCAGTTTTAACTCAACGAATGTCTTAATAATGATAAATTAAGAAACTTTAATAAATAGAGTATGACCATCAGACGTACGTATGTTGATTTATGCCTTCCGAAAGCCGAGAATTCGTTTGAGGGTCTCGGTTTTAGGAAATTTCAAACTGTCTAATATTGCCGTTTTTACTCCATGAATGTCCTAATAATGATAAATGAAGAAACTTTAATAAACGGAGTATGACCATCGAGACGAACGTATGTTGATTTATGCCTTCCGGAAGTCGAGATTTCGTTTAAGGGCCTCGGTTTTTGGAAATTATCAAACTGTCTAATATTGCAGTTTTTACTCCATGAATGTCTTAATTATGATAAATGAAGAAACTTTAATAAATGGAGTATGATCATCAGACGTACGTATGTTGATTTATGCCTTCCGAAAGTCGAGATTTCGTTTGAGGGTCTCGGTTTTAGGAAATTTTCAAACTTTCTAATGTTGCAGTTTTAAATCCATGAATGTCTTAATAATGATAAATGAAGAAACTTTAATAAATGGAGCATTACCATCAGACGCACGTATGTTGATTTATGCCTTCCGAAACTCGAGATTTCGTTTGAGGGTCTCGGTTTTTGGGAATTTTCAAACTGTCTAATATTGCAGTTTTTACTCCACGAATGTCTTAATAATGATAAATGAAGAAACTTTAATAAATGGAATATGACCATCAGACGCACGTATGTTGATTTATGCCTTCCGAAAGTCGAGATTTCGTTTAAGGGCCTCGATTTTTGGAAATTTTCAAACTGTCTAATATTACGTTTTACTCCACGAATGTCTTAATAATGATAAATGAAGAAACTTTAAAAAATGTAGTATGACCATCAGACGTACGTATGTTGATTTATGCCTTCCGAAAATCGAGATTTCGTTTGAGAGTCTCGGTTTTTGGAAGTTTTCAAACTATCTAATATTGCAGTTTTAACTACATGAATGTCTTAATAATGATAAATGAAGAAACTTTATTAAATAGAGTATGACTATCAGACGCACGTATGTTGATTTATACCTTCCGAAAGTCGAGATTTCGTCTGAGGGTCTCGGTTTTTGGGAATTTTCAAACTGTCTAATATTGCAGTTTTAACTCCACGAATGTCCTAATAATGATAAATGAAGAAACTTTAATAAATGGAGTATGACCATCAGACGCACGTATGTTGATTTATGCCTTCCGAAAGTCGAGATTTCGTTTGAGGGTCTCGGTTTTAGGAAATTTTTAAACTGTCTAATATTGCAGTTTTAACTCAACGAATGTCTTAATAATGATAAATGAAGAAACTTTAAAAAATGGAGTATGACCATCAGACGTACGTATGTTGATTTATGCCTTCCGAAAGTCGAGATTTCGTTTGAGGGTCTCGGTTTTAGGAAATTTTCAAACTGTCTAATATTGCAGTTTTAACTCAACGAATGTCTTAATAATGATAAATTAAGAAACTTTAATAAATGGAGTATGACCATCAGACGCACGTATGCTGATTTATGCCTTCAGAAAGTCGAGATTTCGTTTGAGGATCTCGGTTTTAGTAAATTTTCAAACTGTCTAATATTGTAGTTTTAACTCAACGAATGTCTTAATAATGATAAATTAAGAAACTTTAATAAATGGAGTATGACCATCAGACGTACGTATGTTGATTTATGTCTTCCGAAAGCCGAGAATTCGTTTGAGGGTCTCGGTTTTAGGAAATTTCAAACTGTCTAATATTGCCGTTTTTACTCCATGAATGTCTTAATAATGATAAATGAAGAAAGTTTAATAAATGGAGTATGAGCATCAGACGCACGTATGTTGATTTATGCCTTCCGAAAGTCGAGATTTCGTTTGAGGATCTCGGTTTTAGTAAATTTTCAAACTGTCTAATATTGCAGTTTTAACTCAACGAATGTCTTAATAATGATAAATTAAGAAACTTTAATAAATAGAGTATGACCATCAGACGTACGTATGTTGATTTATGCCTTCCGAAAGCCGAGAATTCGTTTGAGGGTCTCGGTTTTAGGAAATTTCAAACTGTCTAATATTGCCGTTTTTACTCCATGAATGTCTTAATAATGACAAATGAAGAAAGTTTAATAAATGGAGTATGAGCATCAGACGCACGTATGTTGATTTATGCCTTCCGAAAGTCGAGATTTCGTTTGAGGGTCTCGGTTTTTGGGAATTTTCAAACTGTCTAATATTGCCGTTTTTACTCCGCGAATGTATTAATAATGATAAATGAAGAAACTTTAATAAATGGAGTATGACCATCAGACGCACGTATGTTGATTTATGCCTTCCGAAAGTCGAGATTTCGTTTGAGGGTCTCGGCTTTAGGAAATTTTCAAACCTGTCTAATATTGCGCTTTAACTCCACGAATGTCCTAATAATGATAAATGAAGAAACTTTAATAAACGGAGTATGACCATCGAGACGAACGTATGTTGATTTATACCTTCCTAAGACGAGATTTCGTTTAAGGGCCTCGGTTTTTGGAAATTATCAAACTGTCTAATATTGCAGTTTTTACTCCATGAATGTCTTAATTATGATAAATGAAGAAACTTTAATAAATGGAGTATGATCATCAGACGTACGTATGTTGATTTATGCCTTCCGAAAGTCGAGATTTCGTTTGAGGGTCTCGGTTTTAGGAAATTTTCAAACTTTCTAATATTGCGCTTTTAAATCCATGAATGTCTTAATAATGATAAATGAAGAAACTTTAATAAATGGAGCATTACCATCGGACGCACGTATGTTGATTTATGCCTTCCGAAACTCGAGATTTCGTTTGAGGGTCTCGGTTTTTGGGAATTTTCAAACTGTCTAATATTGCAGTTTTTACTCCACGAATGTCTTAATAATGATAAATGAAGAAACTTTAATAAATGGAGTATGACCATCGACGCACGTACGTTGATTTATGCCTTCCAAAGTCGAGATTTCGTTTAAGGGCCTCGATTTTGGAAATTTTCAAACTGTCTAATATTACGTTTTACTCCACGAATGTCTTAATAATGATAAATGAAAAAACTTTAAAAAATGGAGTATGACCATCAGACGTACGTATGTTGATTTATGCCTTCCGAAAGTCGAGATTTCGTTTGAGGGTCTCGGTTTTAGGAAATTTTTAAACTGTCTAATATTGCGTTTTACTCCATGAATGTCTTAATAATGATAAATGAAGAAATTTTAATAAATGGAGTATGACCATCAGACGCACGTATGTTGATTTATGCCTTCCGAAAGTCGAGATTTCGTTTGAGGGTCTCGGTTTTTGGAAATTTTCAAACTGTCTAATATTGCAGTTTTTACTCCACGAATGTCTTAATAATGATAAATGAAAAAACTTTAATAAATGGAGTATGACCATCAGACGCACGTATGATTTATGCCTTCCGAAAGTCGAGATTTCGTTTTAGGGTCTCGGTTTTAGAAAATTTTTAAACTATCTAATATTGCAGTTTTAACTCCAAGAATGTCCTAAAATGATAAATGAGGAAACTTTATTAAACGGAGTATGACCATCAGACGAACGTATGTTGATTTATGCCTTCCGAAAGTCGAGATTTCGTTTAAGGGCCTCGGTTTTTGGAAATTTTCAAACTGTTTAATATTGCAGTTTTTACTCCACGAATGTCTTAATAATGATAAATAACGAAACTTTAATAAATGGAGTATGACCATCAGACGTACGTATGTTGATTTATGCCTTCCGAAAGTCGAGATTTCGTTTGAGGGTCTCGGTTTTAGGAAATTTTCAAACTCTCTAATATTGCAGTTTTAACTCCATGAATGTTTTAATAATGATAAATGAAGAAACTTTAATAAATGGAGTATGACCATCGAGACGACGTATGTTGATTTATGCCTTCCGAAACTCGAGATTTCGTTTGAGGGTCTCGGTTTTTGGGAATTTTCAAACTGTCTAATATTGCAGTTTTTACTCCACGAATGTCTTAATAATGATAAATGAAAAAACTTTAATAAATGGAGTATGACCATCGACGCACGTATGCTTTGATTTATGCCTTCCGAAAGTCGAGATTTCGTTTGAGGGTCTCGGTTTTAGGAAATTTTTAAACTATCTAATATTGCAGTTTTAACTCCAAGAATGTCCTAATAATGATAAATGAGGAAACTTTATTAAACGAAGTATGACCATCAGACGAACGTATGTTGATTTATACCTTCCGAAAGTCGAGATTTCGTTTAAAGGCCTCGGTTTTTGGGAATTTTCAAACTGTCTAATATTGCAGTTTTTACTCCACGAATGTCTTAATAATGATAAATGAAGAAACTTTAATAAATGGAGTATGACCATTGACGCACGTATGTTGATTTATGCCTTCCGAAACTCGAGATTTCGTTTAAGGGCCTCGATTTTTGGAAATTTTCAAACTGTCTAATATTACGTTTTACTCCACGAATGTCTTAATAATGATAAATGAAGAAACTTTAAAAAATGGAGTATGACCATCGACGTACGTATGTTGATTTATGCCTTCCTAAAGTCGAGATTTCGTTTGAGGGTCTCGGTTTTAGGAAATTTTCAAACTGTCTAATATTGCAGTTTTAACTCAACGAATGTCTTAATAATGATAAATTAAGAAACTTTAATAAATGGAGTATGACCATCGGACGACGTATGCTTTGATTTATGCCTTGAAAAGTCGAGATTTCGTTTGAGGATCTCGGTTTTAGTAAATTTTCAAACTGTCTAATATTGCAGTTTTAACTCAACGAATGTCTTAATAATGATAAATTAAGAAACTTTAATAAATGGAGTATGACCATCAGACGTACGTATGTTGATTTATGTCTTCCGAAAGCCGAGAATTCGTTTGAGGGTCTCGGTTTTAGGAAATTTCAAACTGTCTAATATTGCCGTTTTTACTCCATGAATGTCTTAATAATGATAAATGAAGAAAGTTTAATAAATGGAGTATGAGCATCAGACGCACGTATGTTGATTTATGCCTTCCGAAAGTCGAGATTTCGTTTGAGGATCTCGGTTTTAGTAAATTTTCAAACTGTCTAATATTGCAGTTTTAACTCAACGAATGTCTTAATAATGATAAATTAAGAAACTTTAATAAATAGAGTATGACCATCAGACGTACGTATGTTGATTTATGCCTTCCGAAAGCCGAGAATTCGTTTGAGGGTCTCGGTTTTAGGAAATTTCAAACTGTCTAATATTGCCGTTTTTACTCCATGAATGTCTTAATAATGACAAATGAAGAAAGTTTAATAAATGGAGTATGAGCATCAGACGCACGTATGTTGATTTATGCCTTCCGAAAGTCGAGATTTCGTTTGAGGGTCTCGGTTTTTGGGAATTTTCAAACTGTCTAATATTGCCGTTTTTACTCCGCGAATGTATTAATAATGATAAATGAAGAAACTTTAATAAATGGAGTATGACCATCAGACGCACGTATGTTGATTTATGCCTTCCGAAAGTCGAGATTTCGTTTGAGGGTCTCGGCTTTAGGAAATTTTCAAACTGTCTAATATTGCAGTTTTAACTCCACGAATGTCCTAATAATGATAAATGAAGAAACTTTAATAAACGGAGTATGACCATCAGACGAACGTATGTTGATTTATACCTTCCGAAAGTCGAGATTTCGTTTAAGGGCCTCAGTTTTTGGAAATTTTCAAATTGTCTAATATTACAGTTTTTACTCCACGAATGTCTTAATAATGATAAATGAAGAAACTTTAAAAAATGGAGTATGACCATCAGACGTACGTATGTTGATTTATGCCTTCCGAAAGTCGAGATTTCGTTTGAGGGTCTCGGTTTTAGGAAATTTTCAAACTTTCTAATATTGCAGTTTTAAATCCATGAATGTCTTAATAATGATAAATGAAGAAACTTTAATAAATGGAGCATTACCATCAGACGCACGTATGTTGATTTATGCCTTCCGAAACTCGAGATTTCGTTTGAGGGTCTCGGTTTTTGGGAATTTTCAAACTGTCTAATATTGCAGTTTTTACTCCACGAATGTCTTAATAATGATAAATGAAGAAACTTTAATAAATGGAGTATGACCATCAGACGCACGTATGTTGATTTATGCCTTCCGAAAGTCGAGATTTCGTTTAAGGGCCTCAGTTTTTGGAAATTTTCAAACTGTCTAATATTACGGTTTTACTCCACGAATGTCTTAATAATGATAAATGAAGAAACTTTAAAAAATGGAGTATGACCATCAGACGTACGTATGTTGATTTATGCCTTCCGAAAGTCGAGATTTCGTTTGAGGGTCTCGGTTTTAGGAAATTTTCAAACTGTCTAATATTGCAGTTTTAACTCAACGAATGTCTTAATAATGATAAATTAAGAAACTTTAATAAATGGAGTATGACCATCGACGCACGTATCTTTGATTTATGCCTTCAGAAAGTCGAGATTTCGTTTGAGGATCTCGGTTTTAGTAAATTTTCAAACTGTCTAATATTGCAGTGTTAACTCAACGAATGTCTTAATAATGATAAATTAAGAAACTTTAATAAATGGAGTATGACCATCAGACGTACGTATGTTGATTTATGTCTTCCGAAAGCCGAGAATTCGTTTGAGGGTCTCGGTTTTAGGAAATTTCAAACTGTCTAATATTGCCGTTTTTACTCCATGAATGTCTTAATAATGATAAATGAAGAAAGTTTAATAAATGGAGTATGAGCATCAGACGCACGTATGTTGATTTATGCCTTCCGAAAGTCGAGATTTCGTTTGAGGATCTCGGTTTTAGTAAATTTTCAAACTGTCTAATATTGCAGTTTTAACTCAACGAATGTCTTAATAATGATAAATTAAGAAACTTTAATAAATAGAGTATGACCATCAGACGTACGTATGTTGATTTATGCCTTCCGAAAGCCGAGAATTCGTTTGAGGGTCTCGGTTTTAGGAAATTTCAAACTGTCTAATATTGCCGTTTTTACTCCATGAATGTCCTAATAATGATAAATGAAGAAACTTTAATAAACGGAGTATGACCATCGACGAACGTATGTTGATTTATGCCTTCCGTAAGTCGAGATTTCGTTTAAGGGCCTCGGTTTTTGGAAATTATCAAACTGTCTAATATTGCAGTTTTTACTCCATGAATGTCTTAATTATGATAAATGAAGAAACTTTAATAAATGGAGTATGATCATCGAGACGTATGTATGTTGATTTATGCCTTCCGAAAGTCGAGATTTCGTTTGAGGGTCTCGGTTTTAGGAAATTTTCAAACTTTCTAATGTTGCGCTTTTAAATCCATGAATGTCTTAATAATGATAAATGAAGAAACTTTAATAAATGGAGCATTACCATCGAGACGCGTATGTTGATTTATGCCTTCCGAAACTCGAGATTTCGTTTGAGGGTCTCGGTTTTTGGGAATTTTCAAACTGTCTAATATTGCAGTTTTTACTCCACGAATGTCTTAATAATGATAAATGAAGAAACTTTAATAAATGGAATATGACCATCAGACGCACGTATGTTGATTTATGCCTTCCGAAAGTCGAGATTTCGTTTAAGCGCCTCGATTTTGGAAATTTTCAAACCGTCTAATATTACATTTTTACTCCACGAATGTCTTAATAATGATAAATGAAGAAACTTTAAAAAATGTAGTATGACCATCGGACGTACTTACTTATGTTGATTTATGCCTTCCGAAAATCGAGATTTCGTTTGAGAGTCTCGGTTTTGGAAGTTTTCAAACTATCTAATATTGCGCTTTAACTACATGAATGTCTTAATAATGATAAATGAAGAAACTTTATTAAATAGAGTATGACTATCAGACGCACGTATGTTGATTTATACCTTCCGAAACTCGAGATTTCGTTCGAGGGTCTCGGTTTTTGGGAATTTTCAAACTGTCTAATATTGCAGTTTTAACTCCACGAATGTCCTAATAATGATAAATGAAGAAACTTTAATAAATGGAGTATGACCATACGACGCACGTATGTTGATTTATGCCTTCCGAAAGTCGAGATTTCGTTTGAGGGTCTCGGTTTTAGGAAATTTTTAAACTGTCTAATATTGCAGTTTTTACTCCATGAATGTCTTAATAATGATAAATGAAGAAACTTTAATAAATGGAGTATGACCATACGACGCACGTATGTTGATTTATGCCTTCCGAAAGTCGAGATTTCGTTTGAGGGTCTCGGTTTTGGAAATTTTCAAACTGTCTAATATTGCAGTTTTACTCCACGAATGTCTTAATAATGATAAATGAAAAAACTTTAATAAATGGAGTATGACCATCGACGCACGTATCTTTGATTTATGCCTTCCGAAAGTCGAGATTTCGTTTTAGAGTCTCGGTTTTAGAAAATTTTTAAACTATCTAATATTGCAGTTTTAACTCCAAGAATGTCCTAAAATGATAAATGAGGAAACTTTATTAAACGGAGTATGACCATCGATCGAACGTATGTTGATTTATGCCTTCCGAAAGTCGAGATTTCGTTTAAGGGCCTCGGTTTTTGGAAATTTTCAAACTGTTTAATATTGCGTTTTACTCCACGAATGTCTTAATAATGATAAATAACGAAACTTTAATAAATGGAGTATGACCATCAGACGTACGTATGTTGATTTATGCCTTCCGAAAGTCGAGATTTCGTTTGAGGGTCTCGGTTTTAGGAAATTTTCAAACTCTCTAATATTGCAGTTTTAACTCCATGAATGTCTTAATAATGATAAATGAAGAAACTTTAATAAATGGAGTATGACCATCAGACGCACGTATGTTGATTTATGCCTTCCGAAACTCGAGATTTCGTTTGAGGGTCTCGGTTTTTGGGAATTTTCAAACTGTCTAATATTGCAGTTTTTACTCCACGAATGTCTTAATAATGATAAATGAAAAAACTTTAATAAATGGAGTATGACCATCGACGCACGTATCTTTGATTTATGCCTTCCGAAAGTCGAGATTTCGTTTGAGGGTCTCGGTTTTAGGAAATTTTTAAACTATCTAATATTGCAGTTTTAACTCCAAGAATGTCCTAATAATGATAAATGAGGAAACTTTATTAAACGAAGTATGACCATCAGACGAACGTATGTTGATTTATGCCTTCCGAAAGTCGAGATTTCGTTTAAAGGCCTCGGTTTTTGGAAATTTTCAAACTGTCTAATATTGCAGTTTTTACTCCACGAATGTCTTAATAATGATAAATAAAGAAACTTTAATAAATGGAGTATGACCATCAGACGCACGTATGCTGATTTATGCCTTCAGAAAGTCGAGATTTCGTTTGAGGATCTCGGTTTTAGTAAATTTTCAAACTGTCTAATATTGCAGTTTTAACTCAACGAATGTCTTAATAATGATAAATTAAGAAACTTTAATAAATGGAGTATGACCATCGACGTACGTATGTTGATTTATGCCTTCCAAAGCCGAGAATTCGTTTGAGGTCTCTCGGTTTTAGGAAATTTCAAACTGTCTAATATTGCCGTTTTTACTCCATGAATGTCTTAATAATGATAAATGAAGAAAGTTTAATAAATGGAGTATGAGCATCAGACGCACGTATGTTGATTTATGCCTTCCAAAGTCGAGATTTCGTTTGAGGTCTCGGTTTTGGGAATTTTCAAACTGTCTAATATTGCCGTTTTTACTCCGCGAATGTATTAATAATGATAAATGAAGAAACTTTAATAAATGGAGTATGACCATCAGACGCACGTATGTTGATTTATGCCTTCCGAAAGTCGAGATTTCGTTTGAGGGTCTCGGCTTTAGGAAATTTTCAAACTGTCTAATATTGCAGTTTTAACTCCACGAATGTCCTAATAATGATAAATGAAGAAACTTTAATAAACGGAGTATGACCATCGATTTAACGTATGTTGATTTATGCCTTCCGTAAGTCGAGATTTCGTTTAAGGGCCTCGGTTTTTGGAAATTATCAAACTGTCTAATATTGCAGTTTTTACTCCATGAATGTCTTAATTATGATAAATGAAGAAACTTTAATAAATGGAGTATGATCATCGATGACGTATGTTGATTTATGCCTTCCGAAAGTCGAGATTTCGTTTGAGGGTCTCGGTTTTAGGAAATTTTCAAACTTTCTAATATTGTAGTTTTAAATCCATGAATGTCTTAATAATGATAAATGAAGAAACTTTAATAAATGGAGCATTACCATCGACGCACGTATGTATGTTGATTTATGCCTTCCGAAACTCGAGATTTCGTTTGAGGGTCTCGGTTTTTGGGAATTTTCAAACTGTCTAATATTGCAGTTTTTACTCCACGAATGTCTTAATAATGATAAATGAAGAAACTTTAATAAATAGAGTATGACCATCGACGCACGTACGTTGATTTATGCCTTCCAAAGTCGAGATTTCGTTTAAGGGCCTCGATTTTGGAAATTTTCAAACTGTCTAATATTACGCTTTTACTCCACGAATGTCTTAATAATGATAAATGAAAAAACTTTAAAAAATGGAGTATGACCATCAGACGTACGTATGTTGATTTATGCCTTCCGAAAGTCGAGATTTCGTTTGAGGGTCTCGGTTTTAGGAAATTTTCAAACTGTCTAATATTGCAGTTTTAACTCAACGAATGTCTTAATAATGATAAATTAAGAAACTTTAATAAATGGAGTATGACCATCGACGTACGTATGTTGATTTATGCCTTCCTTCCAAGCCGAGAATTCGTTTGAGGGTCTCGGTTTTAGGAAATTTCAAACTGTCTAATATTGCCGTTTTTACTCCATGAATGTCTTAATAATGATAAATGAAGAAAGTTTAATAAATGGAGTATGAGCATCGAGGCCGACGTATGTTGATTTATGCCTTCCGAAAATCGAGATTTCGTTTGAGGGTCTCGGTTTTTGGGAATTTTCAAACTGTCTAATATTGCCGTTTTTACTCCGCGAATGTATTAATAATGATAAATGAAGAAACTTTAATAAATGGAGTATGACCATCAGACGCACGTATGTTGATTTATGCCTTCCGAAAGTCGAGATTTCGTTTGAGGGTCTCGGCTTTAGGAAATTTTCAAACTGTCTAATATTGCAGTTTTAACTCCACGAATGTCCTAATAATGATAAATGAAGAAACTTTAATAAACGGAGTATGACCATCAGACGAACGTATGTTGATTTATACCTTCCGGAAGTCGAGATTTCGTTTAAGGGCCTCGGTTTTTGGAAATTATCAAACTGTCTAATATTGCAGTTTTTACTCCATGAATGTCTTAATTATGATAAATGAAGAAACTTTAATAAATGGAGTATGATCATCAGACGTACGTATGTTGATTTATGCCTTCCGAAAGTCGAGATTTCGTTTGATGGTCTCGGTTTTAGGAAATTTTCAAACTTTCTAATATTGCGCTTTTAAATCCATGAATGTCTTAATAATGATAAATGAAGAAACTTTAATAAATGGAGCATTACCATCAGACGCACGTATGTTGATTTATGCCTTCCGAAACTCGAGATTTCGTTTGAGGGTCTCGGTTTTTGGGAATTTTCAAACTGTCTAATATTGCAGTTTTTACTCCACGAATGTCTTAATAATGATAAATGAAGAAACTTTAATAAATGGAGTATGACCATCAGACGTACGTATGTTGATTTATGCCTTCCGAAAGTCGAGATTTCGTTTGAGGGTCTCGGTTTTAGGAAATTTTCAAACTCTCTAATATTGCAGTTTTAACTCCATGAATGTCTTAATAATGATAAATGAAGAAACTTTAATAAATGGAGCATTACCATCAGACGCACGTATGTTGATTTATGCCTTCCGAAAGTCGAGATTTCGTTTAAGGGCCTCAGTTTTTGGAAATTTTCAAATTGTCTAATATTACAGTTTTTACTCCACGAATGTCTTAATAATGATAAATGAAGAAACTTTAAAAAATGGAGTATGACCATCAGACGTACGTATGTTGATTTATGCCTTCCGAAAGTCGAGATTTCGTTTGAGGGTCTCGGTTTTAGGAAATTTTCAAACTCTCTAATATTGCAGTTTTAACTCCATGAATGTCTTAATAATGATAAATGAAGAAACTTTAATAAATGGAGTATGACCATCAGACGCACGTATGTTGATTTATGCCTTCCGAAACTCGAGATTTCGTTTGAGGGTCTCGGTTTTTGGGAATTTTGAAACTGTCTAATATTGCAGTTTTTACTCCACGAATGTCTTAATAATGATAAATGAAAAAACTTTAATAAATGGAGTATGACCATCGAGACGCACGTATCTTTGATTTATGCCTTCCGAAAGTCGAGATTTCGTTTGAGGGTCTCGGTTTTAGGAAATTTTTAAACTATCTAATATTGCAGTTTTAACTCCAAGAATGTCCTAATAATGATAAATGAGGAAACTTTATTAAACGAAGTATGACCATCAGACGAACGTATGTTGATTTATGCCTTCCGAAAGTCGAGATTTCGTTTAAAGGCCTCGGTTTTTGGAAATTTTCAAACTGTCTAATATTGCAGTTTTTACTCCACGAATGTCTTAATAATGATAAATAAAGAAACTTTAATAAATGGAGTATGACCATCGACGTCGTATGTTGATTTATGCCTTCCAAAGCCGAAATTCGTTTGAGGGTCTCGGTTTTAGGAAATTTCAAACTGTCTAATATTGCAGTTTTAACTCCACGAATGTCTTAATAATGATAAATGAAGAAACTTTAATAAATGGAGTATGACCATCAGACGCACGTATGTTGATTTATGCCTTCCGAAAGTCGAGATTTCGTTTGAGGGTCTCGGCTTTAGGAAATTTTCAAACTGTCTAATATTGCATTTTTAACTCCACGAATGTCCTAATAATGATAAATGAAGAAACTTTAATAAATGGAATATGACCATCAGACGCACGTATGTTGATTTATGCCTTCCGAAAGTCGAGATTTCGTTTAAGCGCCTCAGTTTTTGGAAATTTTCAAACTGTCTAATATTACAGTTTTTACTCCACGAATGTCTTAATAATGATAAATGAAGAAACTTTAAAAAATGTAGTATGACCATCAGACGTACTTATGTTGATTTATGCCTTCCGAAAATCGAGATTTCGTTTGAGAGTCTCGGTTTTTGGAAGTTTTCAAACTGTCTAATATTGCAGTTTTTACTCCACGAATGTCTTAATAATGATAAATGAAGAAACTTTAATAAATGGAGTATGACCATCAGACGTACGTATGTTGATTTATGCCTTCCGAAAGTCGAGATTTCGTTTGAGGGTCTCGGTTTTAGGAAATTTTCAAACTCTCTAATATTGCAGTTTTAACTCCATGAATGTCTTAATAATGATAAATGAAGAAACTTTAATAAATGGAGCATTACCATCAGACGCACGTATGTTGATTTATGCCTTCCGAAAGTCGAGATTTCGTTTAAGGGCCTCAGTTTTTGGAAATTTTCAAATTGTCTAATATTACAGTTTTTACTCCACGAATGTCTTAATAATGATAAATGAAGAAACTTTAAAAATGGAGTATGACCATCGACGTCGTATGTTGATTTATGCCTTCCGAAAGTCGAGATTTCGTTTGAGGGTCTCGGTTTTAGGAAATTTTCAAACTCTCTAATATTGCAGTTTTAACTCCATGAATGTCTTAATAATGATAAATGAAGAAACTTTAATAAATGGAGTATGACCATCAGACGCACGTATGTTGATTTATGCCTTCCGAAACTCGAGATTTCGTTTGAGGGTCTCGGTTTTTGGGAATTTTGAAACTGTCTAATATTGCAGTTTTTACTCCACGAATGTCTTAATAATGATAAATGAAAAAACTTTAATAAATGGAGTATGACCATCGACGCACGTATGTCTTTGATTTATGCCTTCCGAAAGTCGAGATTTCGTTTGAGGGTCTCGGTTTTAGGAAATTTTTAAACTATCTAATATTGCAGTTTTAACTCCAAGAATGTCCTAATAATGATAAATGAGGAAACTTTATTAAACGAAGTATGACCATCAGACGAACGTATGTTGATTTATGCCTTCCGAAAGTCGAGATTTCGTTTAAAGGCTTCGGTTTTTGGAAATTTTCAAACTGTCTAATATTGCAGTTTTTACTCCACGAATGTCTTAATAATGATAAATAAAGAAATTTTAATAAATGGAGTATGACCATCAGACGCACGTATGCTGATTTATGCCTTCAGAAAGTCGAGATTTCGTTTGAGGATCTCGGTTTTAGTAAATTTTCAAACTGTCTAATATTGCAGTTTTAACTCAACGAATGTCTTAATAATGATAAATTAAGAAACTTTAATAAATGGAGTATGACCATCAGACGTACGTATGTTGATTTATGCCTTCCGAAAGCCGAGAATTCGTTTGAGGGTCTCGGTTTTAGGAAATTTCAAACTGTCTAATATTGCCGTTTTTACTCCATGAATGTCTTAATAATGATAAATGAAGAAAGTTTAATAAATGGAGTATGAGCATCAGACGCACGTATGTTGATTTATGCCTTCCGAAAGTCGAGATTTCGTTTGTGGGTCTCGGTTTTTGGGAATTTTCAAACTGTCTAATATTGCCGTTTTTACGCCGCGAATGTATTAATAATGATAAATGAAGAAACTTTAATAAATGGAGTATGACCATCAGACGCACGTATGTTGATTTATGCCTTCCGAAAGTCGAGATTTCGTTTGAGGGTCTCGGCTTTAGGAAATTTTCAAACTGTCTAATATTGCAGTTTTAACTCCACGAATGTCCTAATAATGATAAATGAAGAAACTTTAATAAACGGAGTATGACCATCAGACGAACGTATGTTGATTTATACCTTCCGGAAGTCGAGATTTCGTTTAAGGGCCTCGGTTTTTGGAAATTATCAAACTGTCTAATATTGCAGTTTTTACTCCATGAATGTCTTAATTATGATAAATGAAGAAACTTTAATAAATGGAGTATGATCATCGACGACGTATGTTGATTTATGCCTTCCGAAAGTCGAGATTTCGTTTGAGGGTCTCGGTTTTAGGAAATTTTCAAACTTTCTAATATTGCAGTTTTAAATCCATGAATGTCTTAATAATGATAAATGAAGAAACTTTAATAAATGGAGCATTACCATCAGACGCACGTATGTTGATTTATGCCTTCCGAAACTCGAGATTTCGTTTGAGGGTCTCGGTTTTTGGGAATTTTCAAACTGTCTAATATTGCAGTTTTTACTCCACGAATGTCTTAATAATGATAAATGAAGAAACTTTAATAAATGGAGTATGACCATCAGACGCACGTATGTTGATTTATGCCTTCCGAAAGTCGAGATTTCGTTTAAGGGCCTCAGTTTTTGGAAATTTTCAAACTGTCTAATATTACAGTTTTTACTCCACGAATGTCTTAATAATGATAAATGAAGAAACTTTAAAAAATGGAGTATGACCATCAGACGTACGTATGTTGATTTATGCCTTCCGAAAGTCGAGATTTCGTTTGAGGGTCTCGGTTTTAGGAAATTTTCAAACTGTCTAATATTGCAGTTTTAACTCAACGAATGTCTTAATAATGATAAATTAAGAAACTTTAATAAATGGAGTATGACCATCAGACGGTACGTATGTTGATTTATGCCTTCCGAAAGCCGAGAATTCGTTTGAGGGTCTCGGTTTTAGGAAATTTTAAACTGTCTAATATTGCCGTTTTTACTCCATGAATGTCTTAATAATGATAAATGAAGAAAGTTTAATAAATGGAGTATGAGCATCAGACGCACGTATGTTGATTTATGCCTTCCGAAAATCGAGATTTCGTTTGAGGGTCTCGGTTTTTGGGAATTTTCAAACTGTCTAATATTGCCGTTTTTACTCCGCGAATGTATTAATAATGATAAATGAAGAAACTTTAATAAATGGAGTATGACCATCAGACGCACGTATGTTGATTTATGCCTTCCGAAAGTCGAGATTTCGTTTGAGGGTCTCGGCTTTAGGAAATTTTCAAACTGTCTAATATTGCAGTTTTAACTCCACGAATGTCCTAATAATGATAAATGAAGAAACTTTAATAAACGGAGTATGACCATCAGACGAACGTATGTTGATTTATACCTTCCTAAGGAAGTCGAGATTTCGTTTAAGGGCCTCGGTTTTGGAAATTATCAAACTGTCTAATATTGCGCTTTTACTCCACGAATGTCTTAATTATGATAAATGAAGAAACTTTAATAAAGGGAGTATGATCATCAGACGTACGTATGTTGATTTATGCCTTCCGAAAGTCGAGATTTCGTTTGAGGGTCTCGGTTTTAGGAAATTTTCAAACTTTCTAATATTGCAGTTTTAAATCCATGAATGTCTTAATAATGATAAATGAAGAAACTTTAATAAATGGAGCATTACCATCAGACGCACGTATGTTGATTTATGCCTTCCGAAACTCGAGATTTCGTTTGAGGGTCTCGGTTTTTGGGAATTTTCAAACTGTCTAATATTGCAGTTTTTACTCCACGAATGTCTTAATAATGATAAATGAAGAAACTTTAATAAATGGAGTATGACCATCGACGCACGTATGTCTTTGATTTATGCCTTCCGAAACTCGAGATTTCGTTTGAGGGTCTCGGTTTTTGGGAATTTTGAAACTGTCTAATATTGCAGTTTTTACTCCACGAATGTCTTAATAATGATAAATGAAAAAACTTTAATAAATGGAGTATGACCATCGACGACGTATCTTTGATTTATGCCATCCGAAAGTCGAGATTTCGTTTGAGGGTCTCGGTTTTAGGAAATTTTTAAACTATCTAATATTGCGCTTTAACTCCAAGAATGTCCTAATAATGATAAATGAGGAAACTTTATTAAACGAAGTATGACCATCAGACGAACGTATGTTGATTTATGCCTTCCGAAAGTCGAGATTTCGTTTAAAGGCCTCGGTTTTTGGAAATTTTCAAATTGTCTAATATTGCAGTTTTTACTCCACGAATGTCTTAATAATGATAAATAAAGAAACTTTAATAAATGGAGTATGACCATCAGACGTACGTATGTTGATTTATGCCTTCCGAAAGCCGAGAATTCGTTTGAGGGTCTCGGTTTTAGGAAATTTCAAACTGTCTAATATTGCAGTTTTAACTCCACGAATGTCTTAATAATGATAAATGAAGAAACTTTAATAAATGGAGTATGACCATCAGACGCACGTATGTTGATTTATGCCTTCCGAAAGTCGAGATTTCGTTTGAGGGTCTCGGCTTTAGGAAATTTTCAAACTGTCTAATATTGCACTTTTAACTCCACGAATGTCCTAATAATGATAAATGAAGAAACTTTAATAAACGGAGTATGACCATCAGACGAACGTATGTTGATTTATGCCTTCCGAAAGTCGAGATTTCGTTTAAGGGCCTCGGTTTTTGGAAATTATCAAACTGTCTAATATTGCAGTTTTTACTCCATGAATGTCTTAATTATGATAAATGAAGAAACTTTAATAAATGGAGTATGATCATCAGACGTACGTATGTTGATTTATGCCTTCCGAAAGTCGAGATTTCGTTTGAGGGTCTCGGTTTTAGGAAATTTTCAAACTTTCTAATATTGCGCTTTAAATCCATGAATGTCTTAATAATGATAAATGAAGAAACTTTAATAAATGGAGCATTACCATCAGACGCACGTATGTTAATTTATGCCTTCCGAAACTCGAGATTTCGTTTGAGGGTCTCGGTTTTTGGGAATTTTCAAACTGTCTAATATTGCAGTTTTTACTCCACGAATGTCTTAATAATGATAAATGAAGAAACTTTAATAAATGGAGTATGACCATTGACGCACGTATGTTGATTTATGCCTTCCGAAAGTCGAGATTTCGTTTAAGGGCCTCGATTTTGGAAATTTTCAAACTGTCTAATATTACGCTTTTTACTCCACGAATGTCTTAATAATGATAAATGAAGAAACTTTAAAAAATGGAGTATGACCATCGGGACGTACGTATGTTGATTTATGCCTTCCGAAAGCCGAGAATTCGTTTGAGGGTCTCGGTTTTAGGAAATTTCAAACTGTCTAATATTGCCGTTTTTACTCCATGAATGTCTTAATAATGATAAATGAAGAAAGTTTAATAAATGGAGTATGAGCATCAGACGCACGTATGTTGATTTATGCCTTCCGAAAATCGAGATTTCGTTTGAGGGTCTCGGTTTTTGGGAATTTTCAAACTGTCTAATATTGCCGTTTTTACTCCGCGAATGTATTAATAATGATAAATGAAGAAACTTTAATAAATGGAGTATGACCATCAGACGCACGTATGTTGATTTATGCCTTCCGAAAGTCGAGATTTCGTTTGAGGGTCTCGGTTTTAGGAAATTTTTAAACTATCTAATATTGCAGTTTTAACTCCAAGAATGTCCTAATAATGATAAATGAGGAAACTTTATTAAACGAAGTATGACCATCAGACGAACGTATGTTGATTTATGCCTTCCGAAAGTCGAGATTTCGTTTAAAGGCCTCGGTTTTGGAAATTTTCAAACTGTCTAATATTGCGCTTTTACTCCACGAATGTCTTAATAATGATAAATAAAGAAACTTTAATAAATGGAGTATGACCATCAGACGTACGTATGTTGATTTATGCCTTCCGAAAGCCGAGAATTCGTTTGAGGGTCTCGGTTTTAGGAAATTTCAAACTGTCTAATATTGCAGTTTTAACTCCACGAATGTCTTAATAATGATAAATGAAGAAACTTTAATAAATGGAGTATGACCATCAGACGCACGTATGTTGATTTATGCCTTCCAAAGTCGAGATTTCGTTTAAGGGCCTCGCTTTTTGGAAATTATCAAACTGTCTAATATTGCGCTTTTACTCCATGAATGTCTTAATTATGATAAATGAAGAAACTTTAATAAATGGAGTATGATCATCAGACGTACGTATGTTGATTTATGCCTTCCGAAAGTCGAGATTTCGTTTGAGGGTCTCGGTTTTAGGAAATTTTCAAACTTTCTAATATTGCAGTTTTAAATCCATGAATGTCTTAATAATGATAAATGAAGAAACTTTAATAAATGGAGCATTACCATCAGACGCACGTATGTTGATTTATGCCTTCCGAAACTCGAGATTTCGTTTGAGGGTCTCGGTTTTTGGGAATTTTCAAACTGTCTAATATTGCGTTTTACTCCACGAATGTCTTAATAATGATAAATGAAGAAACTTTAATAAATGGAGTATGACCATTGACGCACGTATGTTGATTTATGCCTTCCGAAAGTCGAGATTTCGTTTAAGGGCCTCAGTTTTTGGAAATTTTCAAACTGTCTAATATTACAGTTTTTACTCCACGAATGTCTTAATAATGATAAATGAAGAAACTTTAAAAAATGGAGTATGACCATCAGACGTACGTATGTTGATTTATGCCTTCCGAAAGCCGAGAATTCGTTTGAGGGTCTCGGTTTTAGGAAATTTCAAACTGTCTAATATTGCCGTTTTTACTCCATGAATGTCTTAATAATGATAAATGAAGAAAGTTTAATAAATGGAGTATGAGCATCAGACGCACGTATGTTGATTTATGCCTTCCGAAAATCGAGATTTCGTTTGAGGGTCTCGGTTTTTGGGAATTTTCAAACTGTCTAATATTGCCGTTTTTACTCCGCGAATGTATTAATAATGATAAATGAAGAAACTTTAATAAATGGAGTATGACCATCAGACGCACGTATGTTGATTTATGCCTTCCGAAAGTCGAGATTTCGTTTGAGGGTCTCGGTTTTAGGAAATTTTTAAACTATCTAATATTGCAGTTTTAACTCCAAGAATGTCCTAATAATGATAAATGAGGAAACTTTATTAAACGGAGTATGACCATCAGACGAACGTATGTTGATTTATGTCTTCCGAAAATCGAGATTTCGTTTAATGTCCTCGGTTTTAGGAAATTTTCAAACTGTCTAATATTGCAGTTTTTACTCCACGAATGTCTTAATAATGATAAATGAAGAAACTTTAATAAATGGAGTATGACCATCAGACGTACGTATGTTGATTTATGCCTTCCGAAAGTCGAGATTTCGTTTGAGGGTCTCGGTTTTTGGAAGTTTTCAAACTATCTAATATTGCAGTTTTAACTCCATGAATGTCGTAATAATGATAAATGAAGAAACTTTAATAAATAGAGTATGACTATCAGACGCACGTATGTTGATTTATGCCTTCCGAAAGTCGAGATTTCGTATGAGGGTCTCGGTTTTTAGGAATTTTCAAACTATCTAATATTGCAATTTTTACACCACGAATGTCTTAAAAATGATAAATGAAAAAACTTTAATAAATGGAGTATGACCATCAGACGCACGTATGCTGATTTATGCCTTCCGAAAGTCGAGATTTCGTTTGAGGGTCTCGGTTTTAGGAAATTTTTAAACTATCTAATATTGCAGTTTTATCTCCACGAATGTCCTAATAATAATAAATGAGGAAACTTTATTAAACGGAGTATGACCATCAGACGAACGTATGTTGATTTATGCCTTCCGAAAGTCGAGATTTCGTTTAAGGGCCTCGGTTTTTGGAAATTTTCAAACTGTCTAATATTGCAGTTTTTACTCCACGAATGTCTTAATAATGATAAATGAAGAAACTTTAATAAATGGAGTATGACCATCAGACGCACGTATGTTGATTTATGCCTTCCGAAAGTTGAGATTTCGTTTGAGGGCCTCGGTTTTTAGGAAATTTTCAAGGAAATTTTCAAACTGTCTAATATTTCATTTTTAACTCCATTAATGTCTTAATAATGTGAAATTAAGAAACTTTAATAAATGGAGTATGACCATCTGACGCACGTATGTTGATTTATGCCTTCCGAAAGTCGAGATTTCGTTTTAGGGCCTCGATTTTTAGGAAATTTTCAAACTGTCTAATATTGCATTTTTAACTCCATTAATGTCTTAATAATGTGAAATTAAGAAACTTTAATAAATGGAGTATGACCATCAGACGCACGTATGTTGATTTATGCCTTCCGAAACTCGAGATTTCGTTCGAGGGTCTCGGTTTTAGGAAATTTTCAAACTGTCTAATATTGCAGTTTAAACTCCATGAATGTCTTAATAATGATAAATGAAGAAACTTTAATAAATGGAGTATGACCATCAGACGCACGTATGTTGATTTATGCCTTCCGAAACTCGAGATTTCGTTCGAGGGTCTCGGTTTAGGAAATTTTCAAACTATCTAATATTGCGCTTTAAACTCCAGAAATGTCTTAATAATGATAAATGAAGAAACTTTAATAAATGGAGTATGACTATCGACGACGTATGTTGATTTATGCCTTCCAAAAGTCGAGATTTCGTTTAAGAGCCTCGATTTTGGAAATTTTCAAACCTGTCTAATATTACGCTTTTACTCCACGAATGTCTTAATAATGATAAATGAAGAAACTTTAAAAAATGTAGTATGACCATCAGACGTACGTATGTTGATTTATGCCTTCCGAAAGTCGAGATTTCGTTTGAGGGTCTCGATTTTAGGAAATTTTCAAACTGTCTAATATTGCAGTTTTAACTCCATGAATGTCTTAATAATGATAAATGAAGAAACTTTAATAAATGGAGTATGACCATCGGATGCACGTATGTTGATTTATGCCTTCCAAACTCGAGATTTCGTTTGAGGTCTCTCGGTTTTTGGGAATTTTCAAACTGTCTAATATTGCAGTTTTTACTCCACGAATGTCTTAATAATGATAAATGAAGAAACTTTAATAAATGGAGTATGACCATCGACGACGTATGTTGATTTATGTCTTCCGAAAGTCGAGATTTCGTTTAAGGGCCTCGATTTTGGAAATTTTCAAACTGTCTAATATTACAGTTTTTACTCCACGAATGTCTTAATAATGATAAATGAAGAAACTTTAAAAAATGGAGTATGACCATCAGACGTACGTATGTTGATTTATGCCTTCCGAAAGTCGAGATTTCGTTTGAGTGCCTCAGTTTTAGGAAATTTTCAAACTGTCTAATATTGCAGTTTTTACTCCACGAATGTCTTAATAATGATAAATAACGAAACTTTAATAAATGGAGTATGACCATCAGACGTACGTATGTTGATTTATGCCTTCCGAAAGTCGAGATTTCGTTTGAGGGTCTCGGTTTTAGGAAATTTTTAAACTATCTAATATTGCAGTTTTAACTCCAAGAATGTCCTAATAATGATAAATGAGGAAACTTTATTAAACGAAGTATGACCATCGATTTAACGTATGTTGATTTATGCCTTCCGAAAGTCGAGATTTCGTTTAAAGGCCTCGGTTTTTGGAAATTTTCAAACTGTCTAATATTGCAGTTTTTACTCCACGAATGTCTTAATAATGATAAATAAAGAAACTTTAATAAATGGAGTATGACCATCAGACGCACGTATGCTGATTTATGCCTTCAGAAAGTCGAGATTTCGTTTGAGGATCTCGGTTTTAGTAAATTTTCAAACTGTCTAATATTGCAGTTTTAACTCAACGAATGTCTTAATAATGATAAATTAAGAAACTTTAATAAATGGAGTATGACCATCAGACGTACGTTTGTTGATTTATGCCTTCCGAAAGCCGAGAATTCGTTTGAGGGTCTCGGTTTTAGGAAATTTCAAACTGTCTAATATTGCCGTTTTTACTCCATGAATGTCTTAATAATGATAAATGAAGAAAGTTTAATAAATGGAGTATGAGCATCAGACGCACGTATGTTGATTTATGCCTTCCGAAAGTCGAGATTTCGTTTGAGGGTCTCGGTTTTTGGGAATTTTCAAACTGTCTAATATTGCCGTTTTTACTCCGCGAATGTATTAATAATGATAAATGAAGAAACTTTAATAAATGGAGTATGACCATCAGACGCACGTATGTTGATTTATGCCTTCCGAAAGTCGAGATTTCGTTTGAGGGTCTCGGCTTTAGGAAATTTTCAAACTGTCTAATATTGCAGTTTTAACTCCACGAATGTCCTAATAATGATAAATGAAGAAACTTTAATAAACGGAGTATGACCATCGACGAACGTATGTTGATTTATGCCTTCCGAAAGTCGAGATTTCGTTTAAGGGCCTCGGTTTTTGGAAATTATCAAACTGTCTAATATTGCAGTTTTTACTCCATGAATGTCTTAATTATGATAAATGAAGAAACTTTAATAAATGGAGTATGATCATCAGACGTACGTATGTTGATTTATGCCTTCCGAAAGTCGAGATTTCGTTTGAGGGTCTCGGTTTTAGGAAATTTTCAAACTTTCTAATATTGCAGTTTTAAATCCATGAATGTCTTAATAATGATAAATGAAGAAACTTTAATAAATGGAGCATTACCATCGACGCACGTATGTTGATTTATGCCTTCCGAAACTCGAGATTTCGTTTGAGGGTCTCGGTTTTTGGGAATTTTCAAACTGTCTAATATTGCAGTTTTTACTCCACGAATGTCTTAATAATGATAAATGAAGAAACTTTAATAAATGGAGTATGACCATTGACGCACGTATGTTGATTTATGCCTTCCGAAAGTCGAGATTTCGTTTAAGGGCCTCGATTTTGGAAATTTTCAAACTGTCTAATATTACGCTTTTACTCCACGAATGTCTTAATAATGATAAATGAAGAAACTTTAAAAATGGAGTATGACCATCAGACGTACGTATGTTGATTTATGCCTTCCGAAAGTCGAGATTTCGTTTGAGGGTCTCGGTTTTAGGAAATTTTCAAACTCTCTAATATTGCAGTTTTAACTCCATGAATGTCTTAATAATGATAAATGAAGAAACTTTAATAAATGGAGTATGACCATCAGATGCACGTATGTTGATTTATGCCTTCCGAAACTCGAGATTTCGTTTGAGGGTCTCGGTTTTTGGGAATTTTCAAACTGTCTAATATTGCAGTTTTTACTCCACGAATGTCTTAATAATGATAAATGAAAAAACTTTAATAAATGGAGTATGACCATCGACGCACGTATCTTTGATTTATGCCTTCCGAAAGTCGAGATTTCGTTTGAGGGTCTCGGTTTTAGGAAATTTTCAAACTCTCTAATATTGCGCTTTAACTCCATGAATGTCTTAATAATGATAAATGAAGAAACTTTAATAAATGGAGTATGACCATCAGATGCACGTATGTTGATTTATGCCTTCCGAAACTCGAGATTTCGTTTGAGGGTCTCGGTTTTTGGGAATTTTCAAACCTGTCTAATATTGCGCTTTTTACTCCACGAATGTCTTAATAATGATAAATGAAGAAACTTTAATAAATGGAGTATGACCATTAGACGCACGTATGTTGATTTATGCCTTCCGAAAGTCGAGATTTCGTTTAAGGGCCTCAGTTTTTGGAAATTTTCAAACTGTCTAATATTACAGTTTTTACTCCACGAATGTCTTAATAATGATAAATGAAGAAACTTTAAAAAATGGAGTATGACCATCAGACGTACGTATGTTGATTTATGCCTTCCGAAAGTCGAGATTTCGTTTAAGGGCCTCGGTTTTTGGAAATTTTCAAACTGTTTAATATTGCAGTTTTTACTCCACGAATGTCTTAATAATGATAAATAACGAAACTTTAATAAATGGAGTATGACCATCAGACGTACGTATGTTGATTTATGCCTTCCGAAAGTCGAGATTTCGTTTGAGGGTCTCGGTTTTAGGAAATTTTCAAACTCTCTAATATTGCAGTTTTAACTCCATGAATGTCTTAATAATGATAAATGAAGAAACTTTAACAAATGGAGTATGACCATCAGACGCACGTATGTTGATTTATGCCTTCCGAAACTCGAGATTTCGTTTGAGGGTCTCGGTTTTTGGGAATTTTCAAACTGTCTAATATTGCGTTTTACTCCACGAATGTCTTAATAATGATAAATGAAAAAACTTTAATAAATGGAGTATGACCATCGACGCACGTATCTTTGATTTATGCCTTCCGAAAGTCGAGATTTCGTTTGAGGGTCTCGGTTTTAGGAAATTTTTAAACTATCTAATATTGCGCTTTTAACTCCAAAAATGTCCTAATAATGATAAATGAGGAAACTTTATTAAACGAAGTATGACCATCAGACGAACGTATGTTGATTTATGCCTTCCGAAAGTCGAGATTTCGTTTAAAGGCCTCGGTTTTTGGAAATTTTCAAACTGTCTAATATTGCAGTTTTTACTCCACGAATGTCTTAATAATGATAAATAAAGAAACTTTAATAAATGGAGTATGACCATCAGACGCACGTATGCTGATTTATGCCTTCAGAAAGTCGAGATTTCGTTTGAGGATCTCGGTTTTAGTAAATTTTCAAACTGTCTAATATTGCAGTTTTAACTCAACGAATGTCTTAATAATGATAAATTAAGAAACTTTAATAAATGGAGTATGACCATCAGACGTACGTTTGTTGATTTATGCCTTCCGAAAGCCGAGAATTCGTTTGAGGGTCTCGGTTTTAGGAAATTTCAAACTGTCTAATATTGCCGTTTTTACTCCATGAATGTCTTAATAATGATAAATGAAGAAAGTTTAATAAATGGAGTATGAGCATCAGACGCACGTATGTTGATTTATGCCTTCCGAAAGTCGAGATTTCGTTTGAGGGTCTCGGTTTTTGGGAATTTTCAAACTGTCTAATATTGCCGTTTTTACTCCATGAATGTATTAATAATGATAAATGAAGAAACTTTAATAAATGGAGTATGACCATCAGACGCACGTATGTTGATTTATGCCTTCCGAAAGTCGAGATTTCGTTTGAGGGTCTCGGCTTTAGGAAATTTTCAAACTGTCTAATATTGCAGTTTTAACTCCACGAATGTCCTAATAATGATAAATGAAGAAACTTTAATAAACGGAGTATGACCATCGACGAACGTATGTTGATTTATGCCTTCCGAAAGTCGAGATTTCGTTTAAGGGCCTCGGTTTTTGGAAATTATCAAACTGTCTAATATTGCAGTTTTTACTCCATGAATGTCTTAATTATGATAAATGAAGAAACTTTAATAAATGGAGTATGATCATCAGACGTACGTATGTTGATTTATGCCTTCCGAAAGTCGAGATTTCGTTTGAGGGTCTCGGTTTTAGGAAATTTTCAAACTTTCTAATATTGCGCTTTAAATCCATGAATGTCTTAATAATGATAAATGAAGAAACTTTAATAAATGGAGCATTACCATCGACGCACGTATGTTGATTTATGCCTTCCGAAACTCGAGATTTCGTTTGAGGGTCTCGGTTTTTGGGAATTTTCAAACTGTCTAATATTGCAGTTTTTACTCCACGAATGTCTTAATAATGATAAATGAAGAAACTTTAATAAATGGAGTATGACCATCAGACGCACGTATGTTGATTTATGCCTTCCAAAGTCGAGATTTCGTTTAAGGGCCTCGCTTTTGGAAATTTTCAAACTGTCTAATATTACGTTTTACTCCACGAATGTCTTAATAATGATAAATGAAGAAACTTTAAAAAATGGAGTATGACCATCAGACGTACGTATGTTGATTTATGCCTTCCGAAAGTCGAGATTTCGTTTAAGGGCCTCGGTTTTTGGAAATTTTCAAACTGTTTAATATTGCAGTTTTTACTCCACGAATGTCTTAATAATGATAAATAACGAAACTTTAATAAATGGAGTATGACCATCAGACGTACGTATGTTGATTTATGCCTTCCGAAAGTCGAGATTTCGTTTGAGGGTCTCGGTTTTAGGAAATTTTCAAACTGTCTAATATTGCACTTTTAACTCCATGAATGTCTTAATAATGATAAATGAAGAAACTTTAATAAATGGAGTATGACCATCCGACGCACGTATGTTGATTTATGCCTTCCGAAACTCGAGATTTCGTTTGAGGGTCTCGGTTTTGGGAATTTTCAAACTGTCTAATATTGCAGTTTTACTCCACGAATGTCTTAATAATGATAAATGAAAAAACTTTAATAAATGGAGTATGACCATCGACGCACGTATCTTTGATTTATGCCTTCCGAAAGTCGAGATTTCGTTTGAGGGTCTCGGTTTTAGGAAATTTTTAAACTATCTAATATTGCAGTTTTAACTCCAAAAATGTCCTAATAATGATAAATGAGGAAACTTTATTAAACGAAGTATGACCATCAGACGAACGTATGTTGATTTATGCCTTCCGAAAGTCGAGATTTCGTTTAAAGGCCTCGGTTTTTGGAAATTTTCAAACTGTCTAATATTGCAGTTTTTACTCCACGAATGTCTTAATAATGATAAATAAAGAAACTTTAATAAATGGAGTATGACCATCGACGCACGTATCTTTGATTTATGCCTTCAGAAAGTCGAGATTTCGTTTGAGGATCTCGGTTTTAGTAAATTTTCAAACCTGTCTAATATTGCGCTTTTAACTCAACGAATGTCTTAATAATGATAAATTAAGAAACTTTAATAAATGGAGTATGACCATCAGACGTACGTTTGTTGATTTATGCCTTCCGAAAGCCGAGAATTCGTTTGAGGGTCTCGGTTTTAGGAAATTTCAAACTGTCTAATATTGCCGTTTTTACTCCATGAATGTCTTAATAATGATAAATGAAGAAAGTTTAATAAATGGAGTATGAGCATCGACGCACGTATGTTGATTTATGCCTTCCGAAAGTCGAGATTTCGTTTGAGGGTCTCGGTTTTTGGGAATTTTCAAACTGTCTAATATTGCCGTTTTTACTCCGCGAATGTATTAATAATGATAAATGAAGAAACTTTAATAAATGGAGTATGACCATCAGACGCACGTATGTTGATTTATGCCTTCCGAAAGTCGAGATTTCGTTTGAGGGTCTCGGCTTTAGGAAATTTTCAAACTGTCTAATATTGCAGTTTTAACTCCACGAATGTCCTAATAATGATAAATGAAGAAACTTTAATAAACGGAGTATGACCATCAGACGAACGTATGTTGATTTATGCCTTCCGAAAGTCGAGATTTCGTTTAAGGGCCTCGGTTTTTGGAAATTATCAAACTGTCTAATATTGCAGTTTTTACTCCATGAATGTCTTAATTATGATAAATGAAGAAACTTTAATAAATGGAGTATGATCATCAGACGTACGTATGTTGATTTATGCCTTCCGAAAGTCGAGATTTCGTTTGAGGGTCTCGGTTTTAGGAAATTTTCAAACTTTCTAATATTGCAGTTTTAAATCCATGAATGTCTTAATAATGATAAATGAAGAAACTTTAATAAATGGAGCATTACCATCAGACGCACGTATGTTGATTTATGCCTTCCGAAACTCGAGATTTCGTTTGAGGGTCTCGGTTTTTGGGAATTTTCAAACTGTCTAATATTGCAGTTTTTACTCCACGAATGTCTTAATAATGATAAATGAAGAAACTTTAATAAATGGAGTATGACCATTGACGCACGTATGTTGATTTATGCCTTCCGAAAGTCGAGATTTCGTTTAAGGGCCTCGATTTTGGAAATTTTCAAACTGTCTAATATTACGCTTTTACTCCACGAATGTCTTAATAATGATAAATGAAGAAACTTTAAAAAATGGAGTATGACCATCAGACGTACGTATGTTGATTTATGCCTTCCGAAAGTCGAGATTTCGTTTGAGGGTCTCGGTTTTAGGAAATTTTCAAACTCTCTAATATTGCAGTTTTAACTCCATGAATGTCTTAATAATGATAAATGAAGAAACTTTAATAAATGGAGTATGACCATCAGACGCACGTATGTTGATTTATGCCTTCCGAAACTCGAGATTTCGTTTGAGGGTCTCGGTTTTTGGGAATTTTCAAACTGTCTAATATTGCAGTTTTTACTCCACGAATGTCTTAATAATGATAAATGAAAAAACTTTAATAAATGGAGTATGACCATCAGACGCACGTATGCTGATTTATGCCTTCCGAAAGTCGAGATTTCGTTTGAGGGTCTCGGTTTTAGGAAATTTTTAAACTATCTAATATTGCAGTTTTAACTCCAAGAATGTCCTAATAATGATAAATGAGGAAACTTTATTAAACGAAGTATGACCATCAGACGAACGTATGTTGATTTATGCCTTCCGAAAGTCGAGATTTCGTTTAAAGGCCTCGGTTTTTGGAAATTTTCAAACTGTCTAATATTACAGTTTTTAATCCACGAATGTCTTAATAATGATAAATGAAGAAACTTTAAAAAATGGAGTATGACCATCAGACGTACGTATGTTGATTTATGCCTTCCGAAAGTCGAGATTTCGTTTGAGGGTCTCGGTTTTAGGAAATTTTCAAACTCTCTAATATTGCAGTTTTAACTCCATGAATGTCTTAATAATGATAAATGAAGAAACTTTAATAAATGGAGTATGACCATCAGACGCACGTATGTTGATTTATGCCTTCCGAAACTCGAGATTTCGTTTGAGGGTCTCGGTTTTTGGGAATTTTCAAACTGTCTAATATTGCAGTTTTTACTCCACGAATGTCTTAATAATGATAAATGAAAAAACTTTAATAAATGGAGTATGACCATCGACGCACGTATCTTTGATTTATGCCTTCCGAAAGTCGAGATTTCGTTTGAGGGTCTCGGTTTTAGGAAATTTTTAAACTATCTAATATTGCAGTTTTAACTCCAAGAATGTCCTAATAATGATAAATGAGGAAACTTTATTAAACGAAGTATGACCATCAGACGAACGTATGTTGATTTATGCCTTCCGAAAGTCGAGATTTCGTTTAAAGGCCTCGGTTTTTGGAAATTTTCAAACTGTCTAATATTGCAGTTTTTACTCTACGAATGTCTTAATAATGATAAATAAAGAAACTTTAATAAATGGAGTATGACCATCAGACGTACGTATGTTGATTTATGCCTTCCGAAAGCCGAGAATTCGTTTGAGGGTCTCGGTTTTAGGAAATTTCAAACTGTCTAATATTGCAGTTTTAACTCCACGAATGTCTTAATAATGATAAATGAAGAAACTTTAATAAATGGAGTATGACCATCAGACGCACGTATGTTGATTTATGCCTTCCGAAAGTCGAGATTTCGTTTAAGGGCCTCGGTTTTAGGAAATTTTTAAACTATCTAATATTGCAGTTTTAACTCCACGAATGTCCTAATAATGATAAATGAGGAAACTTTATTAAACGGAGTATGACCATCAGACGAACGTATGTTGATTTATGCCTTCCGAAAGTCGAGATTTCGTTTAATGTCCTCGGTTTTAGGAAATTTTCAAACTGTCTAATATTGCAGTTTTTACTCCACGAATGTCTTAATAATGATAAATGAAGAAACTTTAATAAATGGAGTATGACCATCAGACGTACGTATGTTGATTTATGCCTTCCGAAAGTCGAGATTTCGTTTGAGGGTCTCGGTTTTTGGAAGTTTTCAAACTATCTAATATTGCAATTTTAACTCCATGAATGTCTTAATAATGATAAATGAAGAAACTTTAATAAATAGAGTATGACTATCAGACGCACGTATGTTGATTTATGCCTTCCGAAAGTCGAGATTTCGTTTGAGGGTCTCGGTTTTTAGGAATTTTCAAACTATCTAATATTGCAATTTTTACACCACGAATGTCTTAAAAATGATAAATGAAAAAACTTTAATAAATGGAGTATGACCATCAGACGCACGTATGCTGATTTATGCCTTCCGAAAGTCGAGATTTCGTTTGAGGGTCTCGGTTTTAGGAAATTTTTAAACTATCTAATATTGCAGTTTTATCTCCACGAATGTCCTAATAATAATAAATGAGGAAACTTTATTAAACGGAGTATGACCATCAGACGAACGTATGTTGATTTATGCCTTCCGAAAGTCGAGATTTCGTTTAAGAGCCTCGGTTTTTGGAAATTTTCAAACTGTCTAATATTGAAGTTTTTACTCCACGAATGTCTTAATAATGATAAATGAAGAAACTTTAATAAATTGAGTATGACCATCAGACGCACGTATGTTGATTTATGCCTTCCGAAAGTTAAGATTTCGTTTGAGGGCCTCGGTTTTTAGGAAATTTTCAAGGAAATTTTCAAACTGTCTAATATTTCATTTTTAACTCCATTAATGTCTTAATAATGTGAAATTAAGAAACTTTAATAAATGGAGTATGACCATCTGACGCACGTATGTTGATTTATGCCTTCCGAAAGTCGAGATTTCGTTTTAGGGCCTCGATTTTTAGGAAATTTTCAAACTGTCTAATATTGCATTTTTAACTCCGTTAATGTCTTAATAATGTGAAATTAAGAAACTTTAATAAATGGAGTATGACCATCAGACGCACGTATGTTGATTTATGCCTTCCGAAACTCGAGATTTCGTTCGAGGGTCTCGGTTTTAGGAAATTTTCAAACTGTCTAATATTGCAGTTTAAACTCCATGAATGTCTTAATAATGATAAATGAAGAAACTTTAATAAATGGAGTATGACCATCAGACGCACGTATGTTGATTTATGCCTTCCGAAACTCGAGATTTCGTTCGAGGGTCTCGGTTTTAGGAAATTTTCAAACTGTCTAATATTGCAGTTTAAACTCCAGGAATGTCTTAATAATGATAAATGAAGAAACTTTAATAAATGGAGTATGACTATCAGACGCACGTATGTTGATTTATGCCTTCCGAAAGTCGAGATTTCGTTTAAGAGCCTCAGTTTTTGGAAATTTTCAAACTGTCTAATATTACAGTTTTTACTCCACGAATGTCTTAATAATGATAAATGAAGAAACTTTAAAAAATGTAGTATGACCATCAGACGTACGTATGTTGATTTATGCCTTCCGAAAGTCGAGATTTCGTTTGAGGGTCTCGGTTTTAGGAAATTTTCAAACTGTCTAATATTGCAGTTTTAACTCCATGAATGTCTTAATAATGATAAATGAAGAAACTTTAATAAATGGAGTATGACCATCAGATGCACGTATGTTGATTTATGCCTTCCGAAACTCGAGATTTCGTTTGAGGGTCTCGGTTTTTGGGAATTTTCAAACTGTCTAATATTGCAGTTTAAACTCCATGAATGTCTTAATAATGATAAATGAAGAAACTTTAATAAATGGAGTATGACCATCAGACGCACGTATGTTGATTTATGCCTTCCGAAACTCGAGATTTCGTTCGAGGGTCTCGGTTTTAGGAAATTTTCAAACTGTCTAATATTGCAGTTTAAACTCCAGGAATGTCTTAATAATGATAAATGAAGAAACTTTAATAAATGGAGTATGACCATCAGACGCACGTATGTTGATTTATGCCTTCCGAAACTCGAGATTTCGTTCGAGGGTCTCGGTTTTAGGAAATTTTCAAACTGTCTAATATTGCAGTTTAAACTCCATGAATGTCTTAATAATGATAAATGAAGAAACTTTAATAAATGGAGTATGACCATCAGACGCACGTATGTTGATTTATGCCTTCCGAAACTCGAGATTTCGTTCGAGGGTCTCGGTTTTAGGAAATTTTCAAACTGTCTAATATTGCAGTTTAAACTCCAGGAATGTCTTAATAATGATAAATGAAGAAACTTTAATAAATGGAGTATGACTATCAGACGCACGTATGTTGATTTATGCCTTCCGAAAGTCGAGATTTCGTTTAAGAGCCTCGCTTTTGGAAATTTTCAAACCGTCTAATATTACGTTTTTACTCCACGAATGTCTTAATAATGATAAATGAAGAAACTTTAAAAAATGTAGTATGACCATCAGACGTACGTATGTTGATTTATGCCTTCCGAAAGTCGAGATTTCGTTTGAGGGTCTCGGTTTTAGGAAATTTTCAAACTGTCTAATATTGCAGTTTTAACTCCATGAATGTCTTAATAATGATAAATGAAGAAACTTTAATAAATGGAGTATGACCATCAGATGCACGTATGTTGATTTATGCCTTCCGAAACTCGAGATTTCGTTTGAGGGTCTCGGTTTTTGGGAATTTTCAAACTGTCTAATATTGCAGTTTTTACTCCACGAATGTCTTAATAATGATAAATGAAAAAACTTTAATAAATGGAGTATGACCATCAGACGCACGTATGCTGATTTATGCCTTCCGAAAGTCGAGATTTCGTTTGATGGTCTCGGTTTTAGGAAATTTTTAAACTATCTAATATTGCAGATTTAACTCCAAGAATGTCCTAATAATGATAAATGAGGAAACTTTATTAAACGAAGTATGACCATCAGACGAACGTATGTTGATTTATGCCTTCTGAAAGTCGAGATTTCGTTTAAAGGCCTCGGTTTTTGGAAATTTTCAAACTGTCTAATATTGCAGTTTTTACTCCACGAATGCCTTAATAATGATAAATAAAGAAACTTTAATAAATGGAGTATGACCATCAGACGTACGTATGTTGATTTATGCCTTCCGAAAGCCGAGAATTCGTTTGAGGGTCTCGGTTTTAGGAAATTTCAAACTGTCTAATATTGCAGTTTTAACTCCACGAATGTCTTAATAATGATAAATGAAGAAACTTTAATAAATGGAGTATGACCATCAGACGCACGTATGTTGATTTATGCCTTCCGAAAGTCGAGATTTCGTTTAAGGGCCTCGGTTTTAGGAAATTTTTAAACTATCTAATATTGCAGTTTTAACTCCACGAATGTCCTAATAATGATAAATGAGGAAACTTTATTAAACGGAGTATGACCATCAGACGAACGTATGTTGATTTATGCCTTCCGAAAGTCGAGATTTCGTTTAATGTCCTCGGTTTTAGGAAATTTTCAAACTGTCTAATATTGCAGTTTTTACTCCACGAATGTCTTAATAATGATAAATGAAGAAACTTTAATAAATGGAGTATGACCATCAGACGCACGTATGTTGATTTATGCCTTCCGAAAGTCGAGATTTCGTTTGAGGGTCTCGGTTTTTGGGAATTTTCAAACTGTCTAATATTGCAATTTTTACACCACGAATGTCTTAATAATGATAAATGAAAAAACTTTAATAAATGGAGTATGACCATCAGACGCACGTATGTTGATTTATGCCTTACGAAAGTCGAGATTTCGTTTGAGGGTCTCGGTTTTAGGAAATTTTTAAACTATCTAATATTGCAGTTTTAACTCCACGAATGTCCTAATAATAATAAATGAGGAAACTTTATTAAACGGAGTATGACCATCAGACGAACGTATGTTGATTTATGCCTTCCGAAAGTCGAGATTTCGTTTAAGGGTCTCGGTTTTTGGAAATTTTCAAACTGTCTAGTATTGCAGTTTTTACTCCACGAATGTCTTAATAATGATAAATGAAGAAACTTTAAAAAATGTAGTATGACCATCAGACGTACGTATGTTGATTTATGCCTTCCGAAAGTCGAGATTTCGTTTGAGGGTCTCGGTTTTAGGAAATTTTCAAACTGTCTAATATTGCAGTTTTAACTCCATGAATGTCTTAATAATGATAAATGAAGAAACTTTAATAAATGGAGTATGACCATCAGATGCACGTATGTTGATTTATGCCTTCCGAAACTCGAGATTTCGTTTGAGGGTCTCGGTTTTTGGGAATTTTCAAACTGTCTAATATTGCAGTTTAAACTCCATGAATGTCTTAATAATGATAAATGAAGAAACTTTAATAAATGGAGTATGACCATCGACGACACGTATGTTGATTTATGCCTTCCGAAACTCGAGATTTCGTTCGAGGGTCTCGGTTTTAGGAAATTTTCAAACTGTCTAATATTGCAGTTTAAACTCCAGGAATGTCTTAATAATGATAAATGAAGAAACTTTAATAAATGGAGTATGACCATCAGACGCACGTATGTTGATTTATGCCTTCCGAAACTCGAGATTTCGTTCGAGGGTCTCGGTTTTAGGAAATTTTCAAACTGTCTAATATTGCGCTAAACCTTATGAATGTCTTAATAATGATAAATGAAGAAACTTTAATAAATGGAGTATGACCATCGGACGCACGTATGTTGATTTATGCCTTCCGAAACTCGAGATTTCGTTCGAGGGTCTCGGTTTTAGGAAATTTTCAAACTGTCTAATATTGCAGTTTAAACTCCAGGAATGTCTTAATAATGATAAATGAAGAAACTTTAATAAATGGAGTATGACTATCAGACGCACGTATGTTGATTTATGCCTTCCGAAAGTCGAGATTTCGTTTAAGAGCCTCGATTTTGGAAATTTTCAAACTGTCTAATATTACGCTTTTACTCCACGAATGTCTTAATAATGATAAATGAAGAAACTTTAAAAAATGTAGTATGACCATCAGACGTACGTATGTTGATTTATGCCTTCCGAAAGTCGAGATTTCGTTTGAGGGTCTCGGTTTTAGGAAATTTTCAAACTGTCTAATATTGCAGTTTTAACTCCATGAATGTCTTAATAATGATAAATGAAGAAACTTTAATAAATGGAGTATGACCATCAGATGCACGTATGTTGATTTATGCCTTCCGAAACTCGAGATTTCGTTTGAGGGTCTCGGTTTTTGGGAATTTTCAAACTGTCTAATATTGCAGTTTTTACTCCACGAATGTCTTAATAATGATAAATGAAAAAACTTTAATAAATGGAGTATGACCATCGACGCACGTATCTTTGATTTATGCCTTCCGAAAGTCGAGATTTCGTTTGATGGTCTCGGTTTTAGGAAATTTTTAAACTATCTAATATTGCAGATTTAACTCCAAGAATGTCCTAATAATGATAAATGAGGAAACTTTATTAAACGAAGTATGACCATCAGACGAACGTATGTTGATTTATGCCTTCTGAAAGTCGAGATTTCGTTTAAAGGCCTCGGTTTTTGGAAATTTTCAAACTGTCTAATATTGCAGTTTTTACTCCACGAATGTCTTAATAATGATAAATAAAGAAACTTTAATAAATGGAGTATGACCATCAGACGTACGTATGTTGATTTATGCCTTCCGAAAGCCGAGAATTCGTTTGAGGGTCTCGGTTTTAGGAAATTTCAAACTGTCTAATATTGCAGTTTTAACTCCACGAATGTCTTAATAATGATAAATGAAGAAACTTTAATAAATGGAGTATGACCATCAGACGCACGTATGTTGATTTATGCCTTCCGAAAGTCGAGATTTCGTTTAAGGGCCTCGGTTTTAGGAAATTTTTAAACTATCTGATGGGGCATATTCTGTGCCCGCTGACCAAGTCAACATATTGAACGAGGTCAAAGATATCCACAGCAAGCCAATGACTTAGACATCCCAGCCGATGCAGCCTTTCTTTCGGCTGCCCGGCCAGGGTCTCGGCATGGTAACCTACCAGCCGAGGCACCTACCCGCGTACTCATATCCAAGAACCCTCGGCATGGAGTCAACCAGGCTCGCCGGCCTGCCATAGGTCCCTCGGCCGAGGGTAGATCAGTCTTTTCACCTGCTGTGCCACTTGGCCCACTTGGCCACTACGTGACAAAAGGTGAAAGTCTATAAATACTCCTCAATCCTCATTGAGGAAGGGATCCGGAATCTAACCTAAGAACCACTTAAATTGGTATTATCTCTCTCATCTCTCTACAATACACGTAATCAAGTTACTTACTACTTAATCACAGTAAGTTCACTGACTTGAGCGTCGGAGTGAGTACGCTTGGCACAAAGCCAAGCCCTCAGTTTGCTCATTGTCGCAGGAGAGGCCGAGGAGAGCAGTCAAGGCTAGAAGAGGCATTATTCGACAAAGCTAGCGTGGTAAACAAACCTGCTTCGGAATTCATACCCGGAACACTATCTAATATTGCAGTTTTAACTCCACGAATGTCCTAATAATGATAAATGAGGAAACTTTATTAAACGGAGTATGACCATCAGACGAACGTATGTTGATTTATGCCTTCCGAAAGTCGAGATTTCGTTTAATGTCCTCGGTTTTAGGAAATTTTCAAACTGTCTAATATTGCAGTTTTTACTCCACGAATGTCTTAATAATGATAAATGAAGAAACTTTAATAAATGGAGTATGACCATCAGACGCACGTATGTTGATTTATGCCTTCCGAAAGTCGAGATTTCGTTTGAGGGTCTCGGTTTTTGGGAATTTTCAAACTGTCTAATATTGCAATTTTTACACCACGAATGTCTTAATAATGATAAATGAAAAAACTTTAATAAATGGAGTATGACCATCAGACGCACGTATGTTGATTTATGCCTTACGAAAGTCGAGATTTCGTTTGAGGGTCTCGGTTTTAGGAAATTTTTAAACTATCTAATATTGCAGTTTTAACTCCACGAATGTCCTAATAATAATAAATGAGGAAACTTTATTAAACGGAGTATGACCATCAGACGAACGTATGTTGATTTATGCCTTCCGAAAGTCGAGATTTCGTTTAAGGGTCTCGGTTTTTGGAAATTTTCAAACTGTCTAATATTGCAGTTTTTACTCCACGAATGTCTTAATAATGATAAATAAAGAAACTTTAATAAATGGAGTATGACCATCAGACGTACGTATGTTGATTTATGCCTTCCGAAAGCCGAGAATTCGTTTGAGGGTCTCGGTTTTAGGAAATTTCAAACTGTCTAATATTGCAGTTTTAACTCCACGAATGTCTTAATAATGATAAATGAAGAAACTTTAATAAATGGAGTATGACCATCGACGACGTATGTTGATTTATGCCTTCCGAAAGTCGAGATTTCGTTTAAGGGCCTCGGTTTTAGGAAATTTTTAAACTATCTAATATTGCAGTTTTAACTCCACGAATGTCCTAATAATGATAAATGAGGAAACTTTATTAAACGGAGTATGACCATCAGACGAACGTATGTTGATTTATGCCTTCCGAAAGTCGAGATTTCGTTTAATGTCCTCGGTTTTAGGAAATTTTCAAACTGTCTAATATTGCAATTTTTACACCACGAATGTCTTAATAATGATAAATTAAAAAACTTTAATAAATGGAGTATGACCATCAGACGCACGTATGTTGATTTATGCCTTACGAAAGTCGAGATTTCGTTTGAGGGTCTCGGTTTTAGGAAATTTTTAAACTATCTAATATTGCAGTTTTAACTCCACGAATGTCCTAATAATAATAAATGAGGAAACTTTATTAAACGGAGTATGACCATCAGACGAACGTATGTTGATTTATGCCTTCCGAAAGTCGAGATTTCGTTTAAGGGTCTCGGTTTTTGGAAATTTTCAAACTGTCTAGTATTGCAGTTTTTACTCCACGAATGTCTTAATAATGATAAATGAAGAAACTTTAAAAAATGTAGTATGACCATCAGACGTACGTATGTTGATTTATGCCTTCCGAAAGTCGAGATTTCGTTTGAGGGTCTCGGTTTTAGGAAATTTTCAAACTGTCTAATATTGCCGTTTTAACTCCATGAATGTCTTAATAATGATAAATGAAGAAACTTTAATAAATGGAGTATGACCATCGATGCACGTATGTTGATTTATGCCTTCCAAACTCGAGATTTCGTTTGAGGGTCTCGGTTTTGGGAATTTTCAAACTGTCTAATATTGCGCTTTAAACTCCATGAATGTCTTAATAATGATAAATGAAGAAACTTTAATAAATGGAGTATGACCATCAGACGCACGCATGTTGATTTATGCCTTCCGAAACTCGAGATTTCGTTCGAGGGTCTCGGTTTTAGGAAATTTTCAAACTGTCTAATATTGCGCTTTAAACTCCAGGAATGTCTTAATAATGATAAATGAAGAAACTTTAATAAATGGAGTATGACCATCAGACGCACGTATGTTGATTTATGCCTTCCGAAACTCGAGATTTCGTTCGAGGGTCTCGGTTTTAGGAAATTTTCAAACTGTCTAATATTGCGCTTTAAACTCCATGAATGTCTTAATAATGATAAATGAAGAAACTTTAATAAATGGAGTATGACCATCAGACGCACGTATGTTGATTTATGCCTTCCGAAACTCGAGATTTCGTTCGAGGGTCTCGGTTTTAGGAAATTTTCAAACTGTCTAATATTGCGCTTTAAACTCCAGGAATGTCTTAATAATGATAAATGAAGAAACTTTAATAAATGGAGTATGACTATCAGACGCACGTATGTTGATTTATGCCTTCCGAAAGTCGAGATTTCGTTTAAGAGCCTCAGTTTTTGGAAATTTTCAAACTGTCTAATATTACAGTTTTTACTCCACGAATGTCTTAATAATGATAAATGAAGAAACTTTAAAAAATGTAGTATGACCATCAGACGTACGTATGTTGATTTATGCCTTCCGAAAGTCGAGATTTCGTTTGAGGGTCTCGGTTTTAGGAAATTTTCAAACTGTCTAATATTGCAGTTTTAACTCCATGAATGTCTTAATAATGATAAATGAAGAAACTTTAATAAATGGAGTATGACCATCGGATGCACGTATGTTGATTTATGCCTTCCGAAACTCGAGATTTCGTTTGAGGGTCTCGGTTTGGGGAATTTTCAAACTGTCTAATATTGCAGTTTTTACTCCACGAATGTCTTAATAATGATAAATGAAAAAACTTTAATAAATGGAGTATGACCATCGACGCGACGTATCTTTGATTTATGCCTTCCGAAAGTCGAGATTTCGTTTGATGGTCTCGGTTTTAGGAAATTTTTAAACTATCTAATATTGCAGATTTAACTCCAAGAATGTCCTAATAATGATAAATGAGGAAACTTTATTAAACGAAGTATGACCATCGATTTAACGTATGTTGATTTATGCCTTCTGAAAGTCGAGATTTCGTTTAAAGGCCTCGGTTTTTGGAAATTTTCAAACTGTCTAATATTGCAGTTTTTACTCCACGAATGTCTTAATAATGATAAATAAAGAAACTTTAATAAATGGAGTATGACCATCAGACGTACGTATGTTGATTTATGCCTTCCGAAAGCCGAGAATTCGTTTGAGGGTCTCGGTTTTAGGAAATTTCAAACTGTCTAATATTGCAGTTTTAACTCCACGAATGTCTTAATAATGATAAATGAAGAAACTTTAATAAATGGAGTATGACCATCAGACGCACGTATGTTGATTTATGCCTTCCGAAAGTCGAGATTTCGTTTAAGGGCCTCGGTTTTAGGAAATTTTTAAACTATCTAATATTGCAGTTTTAACTCCACGAATGTCCTAATAATGATAAATGAGGAAACTTTATTAAACGGAGTATGACCATCAGACGAACGTATGTTGATTTATGCCTTCCGAAAGTCGAGATTTCGTTTAATGTCCTCGGTTTTAGGAAATTTTCAAACTGTCTAATATTGCAGTTTTTACTCCACGAATGTCTTAATAATGATAAATGAAGAAACTTTAATAAATGGAGTATGACCATCAGACGCACGTATGTTGATTTATGCCTTCCGAAAGTCGAGATTTCGTTTGAGGGTCTCGGTTTTTGGGAATTTTCAAACTGTCTAATATTGCAATTTTTACACCACGAATGTCTTAATAATGATAAATGAAAAAACTTTAATAAATGGAGTATGACCATCAGACGCACGTATGTTGATTTATGCCTTACGAAAGTCGAGATTTCGTTTGAGGGTCTCGGTTTTAGGAAATTTTTAAACTATCTAATATTGCAGTTTTAACTCCACGAATGTCCTAATAATAATAAATGAGGAAACTTTATTAAACGGAGTATGACCATCAGACGAACGTATGTTGATTTATGCCTTCCGAAAGTCGAGATTTCGTTTAAGGGTCTCGGTTTTTGGAAATTTTCAAACTGTCTAATATTGCAGTTTTTACTCCACGAATGTCTTAATAATGATAAATAAAGAAACTTTAATAAATGGAGTATGACCATCAGACGTACGTATGTTGATTTATGCCTTCCGAAAGCCGAGAATTCGTTTGAGGGTCTCGGTTTTAGGAAATTTCAAACTGTCTAATATTGCAGTTTTAACTCCACGAATGTCTTAATAATGATAAATGAAGAAACTTTAATAAATGGAGTATGACCATCAGACGCACGTATGTTGATTTATGCCTTCCGAAAGTCGAGATTTCGTTTAAGGGCCTCGGTTTTAGGAAATTTTTAAACTATCTAATATTGCAGTTTTAACTCCACGAATGTCCTAATAATTATAAATGAGGAAACTTTATTAAACGGAGTATGACCATCAGACGAACGTATGTTGATTTATGCCTTCCGAAAGTCGAGATTTCGTTTAATGTCCTCGGTTTTAGGAAATTTTCAAACTGTCTAATATTGCAGTTTTTACTCCACGAATGTCTTAATAATGATAAATGAAGAAACTTTAATAAATGGAGTATGACCATCAGACGCACGTATGTTGATTTATGCCTTCCGAAAGTCGAGATTTCGTTTGAGGGTCTCGGTTTTTGGGAATTTTCAAACTGTCTAATATTGCAATTTTTACACCACGAATGTCTTAATAATGATAAATGAAAAAACTTTAATAAATGGAGTATGACCATCAGACGCACGTATGTTGATTTATGCCTTACGAAAGTCGAGATTTCGTTTGAGGGTCTCGGTTTTAGGAAATTTTTAAACTATCTAATATTGCAGTTTTAACTCCACGAATGTCCTAATAATAATAAATGAGGAAACTTTATTAAACGGAGTATGACCATCGAGAAACGTATGTTGATTTATGCCTTCCGAAAGTCGAGATTTCGTTTAAGGGTCTCGGTTTTTGGAAATTTTCAAACTGTCTAGTATTGCAGTTTTTACTCCACGAATGTCTTAATAATGATAAATGAAGAAACTTTAATAAATGGAGTATGACCATCAGACGCACGTATGTTGATTTATGCCTTCCGAAAGTCGAGATTTCGTTTGATGGCCTCGGTTTTTAGGAAATTTTCAAGGAAATTTTCAAACTGTCTAATATTTCATTTTTAACTCCATTAATGTCTTAATAATGTCAAATTAAGAAACTTTAATAAATGGAGTATGACCATCTGACGCACGTATGTTGATTTATGCCTTCCGAAAGTCGAGATTTCGTTTTAGGGCCTCGATTTTTAGGAAATTTTCAAACTGTCTAATATTGCATTTTTAACTCCATTAATGTCTTAATAATGTGAAATTAAGAAACTTTAATAAATGGAGTATGACCATCAGACGCACGTATGTTGATTTATGCCTTCCGAAACACGAGATTTCGTTCGAGGGTCTCGGTTTTAGGAAATTTTCAAACTGTCTAATATTGCAGTTTAAACTCCATGAATGTCTTAATAATGATAAATGAAGAAACTTTAATAAATGGAGTATGACTATCAGACGCACGTATGTTGATTTATGCCTTCCGAAACTCGAGATTTCGTTCGAGGGTCTCGGTTTTAGGAAATTTTCAAACTGTCTAATATTGCAGTTAAACTCCATGAATGTCTTAATAATGATAAATGAAGAAACTTTAATAAATGGAGTATGACTATCAGACGCACGTATGTTGATTTATGCCTTCCGAAAGTCGAGATTTCGTTTAAGAGCCTCGGTTTTTAGGAAATTTTCAAACTGTCTAATATTGCATTTTTAACCCCACGAATGTCTTAATAATGAGAAATTAAGAAACTTTAATAAATGGAGTATGACCATCAGACGCACGTATGTTGATTTATGCATTCCGAAAGTCGAGATTTCGTTTGAGGGTCTCGGTTTTAGGAAATTTTCAAACTGTCTAATATTGCGCTTTAAACACCATGAATGTCTTAATAATGATAAATGAAGAAACTTTAATAAATGGAGTATGACCATCAGACGCACATATGTTGATTTATGCCTTCCGAAAGTCGAGATTTCGTTTAAGGGCCTCGGTTTTTAGGAAATTTTCAAACTGTCTAATATTGCCTTTTTAACCCCACTAATGTCTTAATAATGAGAAATTAAGAAACATTAATAAATGGAGTATGACCATCGACGCACGTATCTTTGATTTATGCCTTCCGAAAGTCGAGATTTCGTTTGAGGGTCTCGGTTTTAGGAAATTTTTAAACTATCTAATATTGCAGTTTTAACTCCACGAATGTCCTAATAATAATAAATGAGGAAACTTTATTAAACGGAGTATGACCATCAGACGAACGTATGTTGATTTATGCCTTCCGAAAGTCGAGATTTCGTTTAAGGGCCTCGCTTTTGGAAATTTTCAAACTGTCTAATATTGCGCTTTTACTCCACGAATGTCTTAATAATGATAAATGAAGAAACTTTAATAAATGGAGTATGACCATCAGACGTACGTATGTTGATTTATGCCTTCCGAAACTCGAGATTTCGTTTGAGAGCCTCGGTTTTTGGAAATTTTCAAACTGTCTAATATTGCAGTTTTAACTCCTTAAATGTCTTAATAATGATAAATGAAGAAACTTTAATAAATGGAGTATGACCATCAGACGCACGTATGTTGATTTATGCCTTCCGAAACTCGAGATTTCGTTTGAGGGCCTCGGTTTTTGGAAATTTTCAAACTGTCTAATATTGCGCTTTTAACTCCTTAAATCTCTTAATAATGATAAATGAAGAAACTTTAATAAATGGAGTATGACTATCGAGGCGCACGTATGTTGATTTATGCTTTCCGAAAGTCGAGATTTCGTTTGAGGGTCTCGGTTTTAGGAAATTTTCAAACTGTCTAATATTGCAGTTTTAACTCCACGAATGTCCTAATAATGATAAATGAATAAACTTTAATAAACGGAGTATGACCATCAGACGAACGTATGTTGATTTATACCTTCCGGAAGTCGAGATTTCGTTTAAGGGCCTCGGTTTTTGGAAATTATCAAACTGTCTCATATTGCAGTTTTTACTCCATAAATGTCTTAATAATGATAAATTAAGAAACTTTAATAAATGGAGTATGACCATCAGACGTACGTATGTTGATTTATGCCTTCCGAAAGTCGAGATTTCGTTTGAGGGTCTCGGTTTTAGGAAATTTTCAAACTCTCTAAAATTGCAGTTTTAACTCCATGAATGTCTTAATAATGATAAATGAAGAAACTTTAATAAATGAAGTATGAGCATCAGACGCACGTATGTTGATTTATGCCTTCCGAAACTCGAGATTTCGTTTGAGGGTCTCGGTTTTTGGGAATTTTCAAACTATCTAATATTCCAGGTTTTACTCCACAAATGTCTTAATAATGATAAATGAAGAAACTTTAATAAATGGAGTATGACCATCAGACACACATATGTTGATTTATGCCTTCCGAAAGTCTAGATTTCGTTTAAGGGCCTCAGTTTATGGAAATTTTCAAACTGTCTAATATTATAGTTTTTACTCCACGAATGTCTTAGAAATGATAAATGAAGAAACTTTAATAAATGGAGTATGAGCATCAGACGCACGTATGTTGATTTATGCCTTCCGAAAGTCTAGATTTCGTTTGAGGGTCTCGGTTTTTGGGAATTTTCAAACTGTCTAATATTGCCGTTTTTACTACGCGAATGTCTTAATAATGATAAATGAAGAAACTTTAATAAATGGAGTATGACCATCGATTTAACGTATAATGATTTATGCCTTCCGAAAGTCGAGATTTCGTTTGAGGGTCTCGGTTTTAGGAAATTTTCAAACTGTCTAATATTGCAGTTTTAACTCCACGAATGTCCTAATAATGATAAATGAAGAAACTTTAATAAACGGAGTATGACCATCAGACGAACGTATGTTTTATTTATACCTTCCGGAAGTCGAGATTTCGTTTAAGGGCCTCGGTTTTTGGAAATTATCAAACTGTCTAATATTGCAGTTTTTACTCCATGAATGTCTTAATAATGATAAATGAAGAAAATTTAATAAATCGAGTATGACCATCAGACTTACGTATGTTGATTTATGCCTTCCGAAAGCCGAGAATTCGTTTGAGGGTCTCGGTTTTAGGAAATTTCAAACTGTCTAATATTGCAGTTTTAACTCCACGAATGTCTTAATAATGATAAATGTAGAAATTTTAATAAATGGAGTATGACCATCAGACGCACGTATGTTGATTTATGCCTTCCGAAAGTCGAGATTTCGTTTAAGGGCCTCGGTTTTAGGAAATTTTTAAACTATCTAATATTGCAGTTTTAACTCCACGAATGTCCTAATAATGATAAATGAGGAAACTTTATTAAACGGAGTATGACCATCGATTTAACGTATGTTGATTTATGCCTTCCGAAAGTCGAGATTTCGTTTAATGTCCTCGGTTTTAGGAAATTTTCAAACTGTCTAATATTGCAGTTTTTACTCCACGAATGTCTTAATAATGATAAATGAAGAAACTTTAATAAATGGAGTATCACCATCAGACGTACGTATGTTGATTTATGCCTTCCGAAAGTCGAGATTTCGTTTGAGGGTCTCGGTTTTTGGAAGTTTTCAAACTATCTAATATTGCAGTTTTAACTCCATGAATGTCTTAATAATGATAAATGAAGAAACTTTAATAAATAGAGTATGACTATCAGACGCACGTATGTTGATTTATGCCTTCCGAAAGTCGAGATTTCGTTTGAGGGTCTCGGTTTTTGGGAATTTTCAAACTGTCTAATATTGCAATTTTTACACCACGAATGTCTTAATAATGATAAATGAAAAAACTTTAATAAATGGAGTATGACCATCAGACGCACGTATGCTGATTTATGCCTTACGAAAGTCGAGATTTCGTTTGAGGGTCTCGGTTTTAGGAAATTTTTAAACTATCTAATATTGCAGTTTTAACTCCACGAATGTCCTAATAATAATAAATGAGGAAACTTTATTAAACGGAGTATGACCATCAGACGAACGTATGTTGATTTATGCCTTCCGAAAGTCGAGATTTCGTTTAAGGGTCTCGGTTTTTGGAAATTTTCAAACTATCTAATATTGCAGTTTTAACTCCACGAATGTCCTAATAATAATAAATGAGGAAACTTTATTAAACGGAGTATGACCATCAGACGAACGTATGTTGATTTATGCCTTCCGAAAGTCGAGATTTCGTTTAAGGGTCTCGGTTTTGGAAATTTTCAAACCTCTAGTATTGCGTTTTACTCCACGAATGTCTTAATAATGATAAATGAAGAAACTTTAATAAATGGAGTATGACCATCAGACGCACGTATGTTGATTTATGCCTTCCGAAAGTCGAGATTTCGTTTGATGGCCTCGGTTTTTAGGAAATTTTCAAGGAAATTTTCAAACTGTCTAATATTTCATTTTTAACTCCATTAATGTCTTAATAATGTCAAATTAAGAAACTTTAATAAATGGAGTATGACCATCTGACGCACGTATGTTGATTTATGCCTTCCGAAAGTCGAGATTTCGTTTTAGGGCCTCGATTTTTAGGAAATTTTCAAACTGTCTAATATTGCATTTTTAACTCCATTAATGTCTTAATAATGTGAAATTAAGAAACTTTAATAAATGGAGTATGACCATCAGACGCACGTATGTTGATTTATGCCTTCCGAAACTCGAGATTTCGTTCGAGGGTCTCGGTTTTAGGAAATTTTCAAACTGTCTAATATTGCAGTTTAAACTCCATGAATGTCTTAATAATGATAAATGAAGAAACTTTAATAAATGGAGTATGACTATCAGACGCACGTATGTTGATTTATGACTTCCGAAACTCGAGATTTCGTTCGAGGGTCTCGGTTTTAGGAAATTTTCAAACTGTCTAATATTGCAGTTAAACTCCATGAATGTCTTAATAATGATAAATGAAGAAACTTTAATAAATGGAGTATGACTATCAGACGCACGTATGTTGATTTATGCCTTCCGAAAGTCGAGATTTCGTTTAAGAGCCTCGGTTTTTAGGAAATTTTCAAACTGTCTAATATTGCATTTTTAACCCCACGAATGTCTTAATAATGAGAAATTAAGAAACTTTAATAAATGGAGTATGACCATCAGACGCACGTATGTTGATTTATGCATTCCGAAAGTCGAGATTTCGTTTGAGGGTCTCGGTTTTAGGAAATTTTCAAACTGTCTAATATTGCGCTTAAACACCATGAATGTCTTAATAATGATAAATGAAGAAACTTTAATAAATGGAGTATGACCATCGACGCGCACGTATGTTGATTTATGCCTTCCGAAAGTCGAGATTTCGTTTAAGGGCCTCGGTTTTTAGGAAATTTTCAAACTGTCTAATATTGCCTTTTTAACCCCACTAATGTCTTAATAATGAGAAATTAAGAAACATTAATAAATGGAGTATGACCATCAGACGCACGTATGCTGATTTATGCCTTCCGAAAGTCGAGATTTCGTTTGAGGGTCTCGGTTTTAGGAAATTTTTAAACTATCTAATATTGCAGTTTTAACTCCACGAATGTCCTAATAATAATAAATGAGGAAACTTTATTAAACGGAGTATGACCATCAGACGAACGTATGTTGATTTATGCCTTCCGAAAGTCGAGATTTCGTTTAAGGGCCTCAGTTTTTGGAAATTTTCAAACTGTCTAATATTGCAGTTTTTACTCCACGAATGTCTTAATAATGATAAATGAAGAAACTTTAATAAATGGAGTATGACCATCAGACGTACGTATGTTGATTTATGCCTTCCGAAACTCGAGATTTCGTTTGAGAGCCTCGGTTTTGGAAATTTTCAAACTGTCTAATATTGCGCTTTTAACTCCTTAAATGTCTTAATAATGATAAATGAAGAAACTTTAATAAATGGAGTATGACCATCAGACGCACGTATGTTGATTTATGCCTTCCGAAACTCGAGATTTCGTTTGAGGGCCTCGGTTTTTGGAAATTTTCAAACTGTCTAATATTGCAGTTTTAACTCCTTAAATCTCTTAATAATGATAAATGAAGAAACTTTAATAAATGGAGTATGACTATCAGACGCACGTATGTTGATTTATGCTTTCCGAAAGTCGAGATTTCGTTTGAGGGTCTCGGTTTTAGGAAATTTTCAAACTGTCTAATATTGCAGTTTTAACTCCACGAATGTCCTAATAATGATAAATGAATAAACTTTAATAAACGGAGTATGACCATCAGACGAACGTATGTTGATTTATACCTTCCGGAAGTCGAGATTTCGTTTAAGGGCCTCGGTTTTTGGAAATTATCAAACTGTCTCATATTGCAGTTTTTACTCCATAAATGTCTTAATAATGATAAATTAAGAAACTTTAATAAATGGAGTATGACCATCGACGACGTATGTTGATTTATGCCTTCCGAAAGTCGAGATTTCGTTTGAGGGTCTCGGTTTTAGGAAATTTTCAAACTCTCTAATATTGCAGTTTTAACTCCATGAATGTCTTAATAATGATAAATGAAGAAACTTTAATAAATGAAGTATGAGCATCAGACGCACGTATGTTGATTTATGCCTTCCGAAACTCGAGATTTCGTTTGAGGGTCTCGGTTTTTGGGAATTTTCAAACTATCTAATATTCCAGGTTTTACTCCACAAATGTCTTAATAATGATAAATGAAGAAACTTTAATAAATGGAGTATGACCATCAGACGCACGTATGTTGATTTATGCATTCCGAAAGTCGAGATTTCGTTTGAGGGTCTCGGTTTTAGGAAATTTTCAAACTGTCTAATATTGCAGTTTAAACACCATGAATGTCTTAATAATGATAAATGAAAAAACTTTAATAAATGGAGTATGACCATCAGACGCACGTATGTTGATTTATGCCTTACGAAAGTCGAGATTTCGTTTGAGGGTCTCGGTTTTAGGAAATTTTTAAACTATCTAATATTGCAGTTTTAACTCCACGAATGTCCTAATAATAATAAATGAGGAAACTTTATTAAACGGAGTATGACCATCAGACGAACGTATGTTGATTTATGCCTTCCGAAAGTCGAGATTTCGTTTAAGGGTCTCGGTTTTTGGAAATTTTCAAACTGTCTAGTATTGCAGTTTTTACTCCACGAATGTCTTAATAATGATAAATGAAGAAACTTTAATAAATGGAGTATGACCATCAGACGCACGTATGTTGATTTATGCCTTCCGAAAGTCGAGATTTCGTTTGATGGCCTCGGTTTTTAGGAAATTTTCAAGGAAATTTTCAAACTGTCTAATATTTCATTTTTAACTCCATTAATGTCTTAATAATGTCAAATTAAGAAACTTTAATAAATGGAGTATGACCATCTGACGCACGTATGTTGATTTATGCCTTCCGAAAGTCGAGATTTCGTTTTAGGGCCTCGATTTTTAGGAAATTTTCAAACTGTCTAATATTGCATTTTTAACTCCATTAATGTCTTAATAATGTGAAATTAAGAAACTTTAATAAATGGAGTATGACCATCAGACGCACGTATGTTGATTTATGCCTTCCGAAACACGAGATTTCGTTCGAGGGTCTCGGTTTTAGGAAATTTTCAAACTGTCTAATATTGCAGTTTAAACTCCATGAATGTCTTAATAATGATAAATGAAGAAACTTTAATAAATGGAGTATGACTATCAGACGCACGTATGTTGATTTATGCCTTCCGAAACTCGAGATTTCGTTCGAGGGTCTCGGTTTTAGGAAATTTTCAAACTGTCTAATATTGCAGTTAAACTCCATGAATGTCTTAATAATGATAAATGAAGAAACTTTAATAAATGGAGTATGACTATCAGACGCACGTATGTTGATTTATGCCTTCCGAAAGTCGAGATTTCGTTTAAGAGCCTCGGTTTTTAGGAAATTTTCAAACTGTCTAATATTGCATTTTTAACCCCACGAATGTCTTAATAATGAGAAATTAAGAAACTTTAATAAATGGAGTATGACCATCGACGCACGTATGTTGATTTATGCATTCAAAAGTCGAGATTTCGTTTGAGGGTCTCGGTTTTAGGAAATTTTCAAACTGTCTAATATTGCAGTTTAAACACCATGAATGTCTTAATAATGATAAATGAAGAAACTTTAATAAATGGAGTATGACCATCAGACGCACATATGTTGATTTATGCCTTCCGAAAGTCGAGATTTCGTTTAAGGGCCTCGGTTTTTAGGAAATTTTCAAACTGTCTAATATTGCCTTTTTAACCCCACTAATGTCTTAATAATGAGAAATTAAGAAACATTAATAAATGGAGTATGACCATCAGACGCACGTATGCTGATTTATGCCTTCCGAAAGTCGAGATTTCGTTTGAGGGTCTCGGTTTTAGGAAATTTTTAAACTATCTAATATTGCAGTTTTAACTCCACGAATGTCCTAATAATAATAAATGAGGAAACTTTATTAAACGGAGTATGACCATCGAGAACGTATGTTGATTTATGTCTTCCGAAAGTCGAGATTTCGTTTAAGGGCCTCGATTTTGGAAATTTTCAAACTGTCTAATATTGCGTTTTACTCCACGAATGTCTTAATAATGATAAATGAAGAAACTTTAATAAATGGAGTATGACCATCAGACGTACGTATGTTGATTTATGCCTTCCGAAACTCGAGATTTCGTTTGAGAGCCTCGGTTTTTGGAAATTTTCAAACTGTCTAATATTGCAGTTTTAACTCCTTAAATGTCTTAATAATGATAAATGAAGAAACTTTAATAAATGGAGTATGACCATCAGACGCACGTATGTTGATTTATGCCTTCCGAAACTCGAGATTTCGTTTGAGGGCCTCGGTTTTTGGAAATTTTCAAACTGTCTAATATTGCAGTTTTAACTCCTTAAATCTCTTAATAATGATAAATGAAGAAACTTTAATAAATGGAGTATGACTATCAGACGCACGTATGTTGATTTATGCTTTCCGAAAGTCGAGATTTCGTTTGAGGGTCTCGGTTTTAGGAAATTTTCAAACTGTCTAATATTGCAGTTTTAACTCCACGAATGTCCTAATAATGATAAATGAATAAACTTTAATAAACGGAGTATGACCATCAGACGAACGTATGTTGATTTATACCTTCCTAAGTCGAGATTTCGTTTAAGGGCCTCGGTTTTGGAAATTATCAAACTGTCTCATATTGCGCTTTTACTCCATAAATGTCTTAATAATGATAAATTAAGAAACTTTAATAAATGGAGTATGACCATCGACGTCGTATGTTGATTTATGCCTTCCGAAAGTCGAGATTTCGTTTGAGGGTCTCGGTTTTAGGAAATTTTCAAACTCTCTAAAATTGCGCTTTAACTCCATGAATGTCTTAATAATGATAAATGAAGAAACTTTAATAAATGAAGTATGAGCATCAGACGCACGTATGTTGATTTATGCCTTCCGAAACTCGAGATTTCGTTTGAGGGTCTCGGTTTTTGGGAATTTTCAAACTATCTAATATTCCAGGTTTTACTCCACAAATGTCTTAATAATGATAAATGAAGAAACTTTAATAAATGGAGTATGACCATCAGACACACATATGTTGATTTATGCCTTCCGAAAGTCTAGATTTCGTTTAAGGGCCTCAGTTTATGGAAATTTTCAAACTGTCTAATATTATAGTTTTTACTCCACGAATGTCTTAGAAATGATAAATGAAGAAACTTTAATAAATGGAGTATGAGCATCAGACGCACGTATGTTGATTTATGCCTTCCGAAAGTCTAGATTTCGTTTGAGGGTCTCGGTTTTTGGGAATTTTCAAACTGTCTAATATTGCCGTTTTTACTACGCGAATGTCTTAATAATGATAAATGAAGAAACTTTAATAAATGGAGTATGACCATCAGACGAACGTATAATGATTTATGCCTTCCGAAAGTCGAGATTTCGTTTGAGGGTCTCGGTTTTAGGAAATTTTCAAACTGTCTAATATTGCAGTTTTAACTCCACGAATGTCCTAATAATGATAAATGAAGAAACTTTAATAAACGGAGTATGACCATCGAGATTTAACGTATGTTTTATTTATACCTTCCGGAAGTCGAGATTTCGTTTAAGGGCCTCGGTTTTTGGAAATTATCAAACTGTCTAATATTGCAGTTTTTACTCCATGAATGTCTTAATAATGATAAATGAAGAAAATTTAATAAATCGAGTATGACCATCAGACTTACGTATGTTGATTTATGCCTTCCGAAAGCCGAGAATTCGTTTGAGGGTCTCGGTTTTAGGAAATTTCAAACTGTCTAATATTGCAGTTTTAACTCCACGAATGTCTTAATAATGATAAATGTAGAAATTTTAATAAATGGAGTATGACCATCAGACGCACGTATGTTGATTTATGCCTTCCGAAAGTCGAGATTTCGTTTAAGGGCCTCGGTTTTAGGAAATTTTTAAACTATCTAATATTGCAGTTTTAACTCCACGAATGTCCTAATAATGATAAATGAGGAAACTTTATTAAACGGAGTATGACCATCAGACGAACGTATGTTGATTTATGCCTTCCGAAAGTCGAGATTTCGTTTAATGTCCTCGGTTTTAGGAAATTTTCAAACTGTCTAATATTGCAGTTTTTACTCCACGAATGTCTTAATAATGATAAATGAAGAAACTTTAATAAATGGAGTATCACCATCAGACGTACGTATGTTGATTTATGCCTTCCGAAAGTCGAGATTTCGTTTGAGGGTCTCGGTTTTGGAAGTTTTCAAACTATCTAATATTGCGCTTTAACTCCATGAATGTCTTAATAATGATAAATGAAGAAACTTTAATAAATAGAGTATGACTATCAGACGCACGTATGTTGATTTATGCCTTCCGAAAGTCGAGATTTCGTTTGAGGGTCTCGGTTTTTGGGAATTTTCAAACTGTCTAATATTGCAATTTTTACACCACGAATGTCTTAATAATGATAAATGAAAAAACTTTAATAAATGGAGTATGACCATCGACGCACGTATCTTTGATTTATGCCTTACGAAAGTCGAGATTTCGTTTGAGGGTCTCGGTTTTAGGAAATTTTTAAACTATCTAATATTGCAGTTTTAACTCCACGAATGTCCTAATAATAATAAATGAGGAAACTTTATTAAACGGAGTATGACCATCAGACGAACGTATGTTGATTTATGCCTTCCGAAAGTCGAGATTTCGTTTAAGGGTCTCGGTTTTTGGAAATTTTCAAACTATCTAATATTGCAGTTTTAACTCCACGAATGTCCTAATAATAATAAATGAGGAAACTTTATTAAACGGAGTATGACCATCAGACGAACGTATGTTGATTTATGCCTTCCGAAAGTCGAGATTTCGTTTAAGGGTCTCGGTTTTTGGAAATTTTCAAACTGTCTAGTATTGCAGTTTTTACTCCACGAATGTCTTAATAATGATAAATGAAGAAACTTTAATAAATGGAGTATGACCATCAGACGCACGTATGTTGATTTATGCCTTCCGAAAGTCGAGATTTCGTTTGATGGCCTCGGTTTTTAGGAAATTTTCAAGGAAATTTTCAAACTGTCTAATATTTCATTTTTAACTCCATTAATGTCTTAATAATGTCAAATTAAGAAACTTTAATAAATGGAGTATGACCATCTGACGCACGTATGTTGATTTATGCCTTCCGAAAGTCGAGATTTCGTTTTAGGGCCTCGATTTTTAGGAAATTTTCAAACTGTCTAATATTGCATTTTTAACTCCATTAATGTCTTAATAATGTGAAATTAAGAAACTTTAATAAATGGAGTATGACCATCAGACGCACGTATGTTGATTTATGCCTTCCGAAACTCGAGATTTCGTTCGAGGGTCTCGGTTTTAGGAAATTTTCAAACTGTCTAATATTGCAGTTTAAACTCCATGAATGTCTTAATAATGATAAATGAAGAAACTTTAATAAATGGAGTATGACTATCAGACGCACGTATGTTGATTTATGACTTCCGAAACTCGAGATTTCGTTCGAGGGTCTCGGTTTTAGGAAATTTTCAAACTGTCTAATATTGCGCTTAAACTCCATGAATGTCTTAATAATGATAAATGAAGAAACTTTAATAAATGGAGTATGACTATCAGACGCACGTATGTTGATTTATGCCTTCCGAAAGTCGAGATTTCGTTTAAGAGCCTCGGTTTTTAGGAAATTTTCAAACTGTCTAATATTGCATTTTTAACCCCACGAATGTCTTAATAATGAGAAATTAAGAAACTTTAATAAATGGAGTATGACCATCAGACGCACGTATGTTGATTTATGCATTCCGAAAGTCGAGATTTCGTTTGAGGGTCTCGGTTTTAGGAAATTTTCAAACTGTCTAATATTGCAGTTTAAACACCATGAATGTCTTAATAATGATAAATGAAGAAACTTTAATAAATGGAGTATGACCATCGAGACGACGTATGTTGATTTATGCCTTCCGAAAGTCGAGATTTCGTTTAAGGGCCTCGGTTTTTAGGAAATTTTCAAACTGTCTAATATTGCCTTTTTAACCCCACTAATGTCTTAATAATGAGAAATTAAGAAACATTAATAAATGGAGTATGACCATCGAGACGCACGTATCTTTGATTTATGCCTTCCGAAAGTCGAGATTTCGTTTGAGGGTCTCGGTTTTAGGAAATTTTTAAACTATCTAATATTGCAGTTTTAACTCCACGAATGTCCTAATAATAATAAATGAGGAAACTTTATTAAACGGAGTATGACCATCAGACGAACGTATGTTGATTTATGCCTTCCGAAAGTCGAGATTTCGTTTAAGGGCCTCGCTTTTGGAAATTTTCAAACTGTCTAATATTGCGTTTTACTCCACGAATGTCTTAATAATGATAAATGAAGAAACTTTAATAAATGGAGTATGACCATCAGACGTACGTATGTTGATTTATGCCTTCCGAAACTCGAGATTTCGTTTGAGAGCCTCGGTTTTGGAAATTTTCAAACTGTCTAATATTGCGCTTTTAACTCCTTAAATGTCTTAATAATGATAAATGAAGAAACTTTAATAAATGGAGTATGACCATCAGACGCACGTATGTTGATTTATGCCTTCCGAAACTCGAGATTTCGTTTGAGGGCCTCGGTTTTTGGAAATTTTCAAACTGTCTAATATTGCAGTTTTAACTCCTTAAATCTCTTAATAATGATAAATGAAGAAACTTTAATAAATGGAGTATGACTATCAGACGCACGTATGTTGATTTATGCTTTCCGAAAGTCGAGATTTCGTTTGAGGGTCTCGGTTTTAGGAAATTTTCAAACTGTCTAATATTGCGCTTTAACTCCACGAATGTCCTAATAATGATAAATGAATAAACTTTAATAAACGGAGTATGACCATCGCACGAACGTATGTTGATTTATGCCTTCCGTAAGTCGAGATTTCGTTTAAGGGCCTCGGTTTTTGGAAATTATCAAACTGTCTCATATTGCAGTTTTTACTCCATAAATGTCTTAATAATGATAAATTAAGAAACTTTAATAAATGGAGTATGACCATCAGACGTACGTATGTTGATTTATGCCTTCCGAAAGTCGAGATTTCGTTTGAGGGTCTCGGTTTTAGGAAATTTTCAAACTCTCTAAAATTGCGTTTAACTCCATGAATGTCTTAATAATGATAAATGAAGAAACTTTAATAAATGAAGTATGAGCATCGACGCACGTATGTTGATTTATGCCTTCCGAAACTCGAGATTTCGTTTGAGGTCTCGGTTTTGGGAATTTTCAAACTATCTAATATTCCAGGTTTTACTCCACAAATGTCTTAATAATGATAAATGAAGAAACTTTAATAAATGGAGTATGACCATCAGACGCACGTATGTTGATTTATGCATTCCGAAAGTCGAGATTTCGTTTGAGGGTCTCGGTTTTAGGAAATTTTCAAACTGTCTAATATTGCAGTTTAAACACCATGAATGTCTTAATAATGATAAATGAAGAAACTTTAATAAATGGAGTATGACCATCAGACGCACGTATGTTGATTTATGCCTTCCGAAAGTCGAGATTTCGTTTAAGGGCCTCGGTTTTTAGGAAATTTTCAAACTGTCTAATATTGCCTTTTTAACCCCACTAATGTCTTAATAATGAGAAATTAAGAAACATTAATAAATGGAGTATGACCATCAGACGCACGTATGCTGATTTATGCCTTCCGAAAGTCGAGATTTCGTTTGAGGGTCTCGGTTTTAGGAAATTTTTAAACTATCTAATATTGCGCTTTTAACTCCACGAATGTCCTAATAATAATAAATGAGGAAACTTTATTAAACGGAGTATGACCATCAGACGAACGTATGTTGATTTATGCCTTCCGAAAGTCGAGATTTCGTTTAAGGGCCTCGCTTTTGGAAATTTTCAAACCTGTCTAATATTGCGCTTTTACTCCACGAATGTCTTAATAATGATAAATGAAGAAACTTTAATAAATGGAGTATGACCATCAGACGTACGTATGTTGATTTATGCCTTCCGAAACTCGAGATTTCGTTTGAGAGCCTCGGTTTTGGAAATTTTCAAACTGTCTAATATTGCGCTTTTAACTCCTTAAATGTCTTAATAATGATAAATGAAGAAACTTTAATAAATGGAGTATGACCATCCGACGCACGTATGTTGATTTATGCCTTCCGAAACTCGAGATTTCGTTTGAGGGCCTCGGTTTTGGAAATTTTCAAACTGTCTAATATTGCGCTTTTAACTCCTTAAATCTCTTAATAATGATAAATGAAGAAACTTTAATAAATGGAGTATGACTATCAGACGCACGTATGTTGATTTATGCTTTCCGAAAGTCGAGATTTCGTTTGAGGGTCTCGGTTTTAGGAAATTTTCAAACTGTCTAATATTGCAGTTTTAACTCCACGAATGTCCTAATAATGATAAATGAATAAACTTTAATAAACGGAGTATGACCATCGATTTAACGTATGTTGATTTATACCTTCCGGAAGTCGAGATTTCGTTTAAGGGCCTCGGTTTTTGGAAATTATCAAACTGTCTCATATTGCAGTTTTTACTCCATAAATGTCTTAATAATGATAAATTAAGAAACTTTAATAAATGGAGTATGACCATCAGACGTACGTATGTTGATTTATGCCTTCCGAAAGTCGAGATTTCGTTTGAGGGTCTCGGTTTTAGGAAATTTTCAAACTCTCTAAAATTGCGTTTAACTCCATGAATGTCTTAATAATGATAAATGAAGAAACTTTAATAAATGAAGTATGAGCATCGAGGCGCACGTATGTTGATTTATGCCTTCCGAAACTCGAGATTTCGTTTGAGGGTCTCGGTTTTTGGGAATTTTCAAACTATCTAATATTCCAGGTTTTACTCCACAAATGTCTTAATAATGATAAATGAAGAAACTTTAATAAATGGAGTATGACCATCAGACACACATATGTTGATTTATGCCTTCCGAAAGTCTAGATTTCGTTTAAGGGCCTCAGTTTTTGGAAATTTTCAAACTGTCTAATATTATAGTTTTTACTCCACGAATGTCTTAGAAATGATAAATGAAGAAACTTTAATAAATGGAGTATGAGCATCAGACGCACGTATGTTGATTTATGCCTTCCGAAAGTCTAGATTTCGTTTGAGGGTCTCGGTTTTTGGGAATTTTCAAACTGTCTAATATTGCCGTTTTTACTACGCGAATGTCTTAATAATGATAAATGAAGAAACTTTAATAAATGGAGTATGACCATCGATTTAACGTATAATGATTTATGCCTTCCGAAAGTCGAGATTTCGTTTGAGGGTCTCGGTTTTAGGAAATTTTCAAACTGTCTAATATTGCAGTTTTAACTCCACGAATGTCCTAATAATGATAAATGAAGAAACTTTAATAAACGGAGTATGACCATCAGACGAACGTATGTTTTATTTATACCTTCCGGAAGTCGAGATTTCGTTTAAGGGCCTCGGTTTTTGGAAATTATCAAACTGTCTAATATTGCAGTTTTTACTCCATGAATGTCTTAATAATGATAAATGAAGAAAATTTAATAAAACGAGTATGACCATCAGACTTACGTATGTTGATTTATGCCTTCCGAAAGCCGAGAATTCGTTTGAGGGTCTCGGTTTTAGGAAATTTCAAACTGTCTAATATTGCAGTTTTAACTCCACGAATGTCTTAATAATGATAAATGTAGAAACTTTAATAAATGGAGTATGACCATCAGACGCACGTATGTTGATTTATGCCTTCCGAAAGTCGAGATTTCGTTTAAGGGCCTCGGTTTTAGGAAATTTTTAAACTATCTAATATTGCAGTTTTAACTCCACGAATGTCCTAATAATGATAAATGAGGAAACTTTATTAAACGGAGTATGACCATCAGACGAACGTATGTTGATTTATGCCTTCCGAAAGTCGAGATTTCGTTTAATGTCCTCGGTTTTAGGAAATTTTCAAACTGTCTAATATTGCAGTTTTTACTCCACGAATGTCTTAATAATGATAAATGAAGAAACTTTAATAAATGGAGTATCACCATCAGACGTACGTATGTTGATTTATGCCTTCCGAAAGTCGAGATTTCGTTTGAGGGTCTCGGTTTTTGGAAGTTTTCAAACTATCTAATATTGCAGTTTTAACTCCATGAATGTCTTAATAATGATAAATGAAGAAACTTTAATAAATAGAGTATGACTATCAGACGCACGTATGTTGATTTATGCCTTCCGAAAGTCGAGATTTCGTTTGAGGGTCTCGGTTTTTGGGAATTTTCAAACTGTCTAATATTGCAATTTTTACACCACGAATGTCTTAATAATGATAAATGAAAAAACTTTAATAAATGGAGTATGACCATCGACGCACGTATCTTTGATTTATGCCTTACGAAAGTCGAGATTTCGTTTGAGGGTCTCGGTTTTAGGAAATTTTTAAACTATCTAATATTGCAGTTTTAACTCCACGAATGTCCTAATAATAATAAATGAGGAAACTTTATTAAACGGAGTATGACCATCAGACGAACGTATGTTGATTTATGCCTTCCGAAAGTCGAGATTTCGTTTAAGGGTCTCGGTTTTTGGAAATTTTCAAACTGTCTAGTATTGCAGTTTTTACTCCACGAATGTCTTAATAATGATAAATGAAGAAACTTTAATAAATGGAGTATGACCATCAGACGCACGTATGTTGATTTATGCCTTCCGAAAGTCGAGATTTCGTTTAAGGGCCTCGGTTTTAGGAAATTTTTAAACTATCTAATATTGCAGTTTTAACTCCACGAATGTCCTAATAATGATAAATGAGGAAACTTTATTAAACGGAGTATGACCATCAGACGAACGTATGTTGATTTATGCCTTCCGAAAGTCGAGATTTCGTTTAATGTCCTCGGTTTTAGGAAATTTTCAAACTGTCTAATATTGCAGTTTTTACTCCACGAATGTCTTAATAATGATAAATGAAGAAACTTTAATAAATGGAGTATGACCATCAGACGCACGTATGTTGATTTATGCCTTCCGAAAGTCGAGATTTCGTTTGAGGGTCTCGGTTTTTGGGAATTTTCAAACTGTCTAATATTGCAATTTTTACACCACGAATGTCTTAATAATGATAAATGAAAAAACTTTAATAAATGGAGTATGACCATCGACGCACGTATGTATCTTTGATTTATGCCTTACGAAAGTCGGGATTTCGTTTGAGGGTCTCGGTTTTAGGAAATTTTTAAACTATCTAATATTGCAGTTTTAACTCCACGAATGTCCTAATAATAATAAATGAGGAAACTTTATTAAACGGAGTATGACCATCAGACGAACGTATGTTGATTTATGCCTTCCGAAAGTCGAGATTTCGTTTAAGGGTCTCGGTTTTTGGAAATTTTCAAACTGTCTAGTATTGCAGTTTTTACTCCACGAATGTCTTAATAATGATAAATGAAGAAACTTTAATAAATGGAGTATGACCATCAGACGCACGTATGTTGATTTATGCCTTCCGAAAGTCGAGATTTCGTTTGATGGCCTCGGTTTTTAGGAAATTTTCAAGGAAATTTTCAAACTGTCTAATATTTCATTTTTAACTCCATTAATGTCTTAATAATGTCAAATTAAGAAACTTTAATAAATGGAGTATGACCATCTGACGCACGTATGTTGATTTATGCCTTCCGAAAGTCGAGATTTCGTTTTAGGGCCTCGATTTTTAGGAAATTTTCAAACTGTCTAATATTGCATTTTTAACTCCATTAATGTTTTAATAATGTGAAATTAAGAAACTTTAATAAATGGAGTATGACCATCAGACGCACGTATGTTGATTTATGCCTTCCGAAACTCGAGATTTCGTTCGAGGGTCTCGGTTTTAGGAAATTTTCAAACTGTCTAATATTGCAGTTTAAACTCCATGAATGTCTTAATAATGATAAATGAAGAAACTTTAATAAATGGAGTATGACTATCAGACGCACGTATGTTGATTTATGCCTTCCGAAACTCGAGATTTCGTTCGAGGGTCTCGGTTTTAGGAAATTTTCAAACTGTCTAATATTGCAGTTAAACTCCATGAATGTCTTAATAATGATAAATGAAGAAACTTTAATAAATGGAGTATGACTATCAGACGCACGTATGTTGATTTATGCCTTCCGAAAGTCGAGATTTCGTTTAAGAGCCTCGGTTTTTAGGAAATTTTCAAACTGTCTAATATTGCATTTTTAACCCCACGAATGTCTTAATAATGAGAAATTAAGAAACTTTAATAAATGGAGTATGACCATCAGACGCACGTATGTTGATTTATGCATTCCGAAAGTCGAGATTTCGTTTGAGGGTCTCGGTTTTAGGAAATTTTCAAACTGTCTAATATTGCAGTTTAAACACCATGAATGTCTTAATAATGATAAATGAAGAAACTTTAATAAATGGAGTATGACCATCAGACGCACGTATGTTGATTTATGCCTTCCGAAAGTCGAGATTTCGTTTAAGGGCCTCGGTTTTTAGGAAATTTTCAAACTGTCTAATATTGCCTTTTTAACCCCACTAATGTCTTAATAATGAGAAATTAAGAAACATTAATAAATGGAGTATGACCATCAGACGCACGTATGCTGATTTATGCCTTCCGAAAGTCGAGATTTCGTTTGAGGGTCTCGGTTTTAGGAAATTTTTAAACTATCTAATATTGCGTTTAACTCCACGAATGTCCTAATAATAATAAATGAGGAAACTTTATTAAACGGAGTATGACCATCGATTTAACGTATGTTGATTTATGCCTTCCGAAAGTCGAGATTTCGTTTAAGGGCCTCAGTTTTTGGAAATTTTCAAACTGTCTAATATTGCAGTTTTTACTCCACGAATGTCTTAATAATGATAAATGAAGAAACTTTAATAAATGGAGTATGACCATCAGACGTACGTATGTTGATTTATGCCTTCCGAAACTCGAGATTTCGTTTGAGAGCCTCGGTTTTTGGAAATTTTCAAACTGTCTAATATTGCAGTTTTAACTCCTTAAATGTCTTAATAATGATAAATGAAGAAACTTTAATAAATGGAGTATGACCATCAGACGCACGTATGTTGATTTATGCCTTCCGAAACTCGAGATTTCGTTTGAGGGCCTCGGTTTTTGGAAATTTTCAAACTGTCTAATATTGCAGTTTTAACTCCTTAAATCTCTTAATAATGATAAATGAAGAAACTTTAATAAATGGAGTATGACTATCAGACGCACGTATGTTGATTTATGCTTTCCGAAAGTCGAGATTTCGTTTGAGGGTCTCGGTTTTAGGAAATTTTCAAACTGTCTAATATTGCGCTTTAACTCCACGAATGTCCTAATAATGATAAATGAATAAACTTTAATAAACGGAGTATGACCATCAGACGAACGTATGTTGATTTATACCTTCCGGAAGTCGAGATTTCGTTTAAGGGCCTCGGTTTTTGGAAATTATCAAACTGTCTCATATTGCAGTTTTTACTCCATAAATGTCTTAATAATGATAAATTAAGAAACTTTAATAAATGGAGTATGACCATCAGACGTACGTATGTTGATTTATGCCTTCCGAAAGTCGAGATTTCGTTTGAGGGTCTCGGTTTTAGGAAATTTTCAAACTCTCTAAAATTGCAGTTTTAACTCCATGAATGTCTTAATAATGATAAATGAAGAAACTTTAATAAATGAAGTATGAGCATCAGACGCACGTATGTTGATTTATGCCTTCCGAAACTCGAGATTTCGTTTGAGGGTCTCGGTTTTTGGGAATTTTCAAACTATCTAATATTCCAGGTTTTACTCCACAAATGTCTTAATAATGATAAATGAAGAAACTTTAATAAATGGAGTATGACCATCAGACACACATATGTTGATTTATGCCTTCCGAAAGTCTAGATTTCGTTTAAGGGCCTCAGTTTATGGAAATTTTCAAACTGTCTAATATTATAGTTTTTACTCCACGAATGTCTTAGAAATGATAAATGAAGAAACTTTAATAAATGGAGTATGAGCATCAGACGCACGTATGTTGATTTATGCCTTCCGAAAGTCTAGATTTCGTTTGAGGGTCTCGGTTTTTGGGAATTTTCAAACTGTCTAATATTGCCGTTTTTACTACGCGAATGTCTTAATAATGATAAATGAAGAAACTTTAATAAATGGAGTATGACCATCAGACGAACGTATAATGATTTATGCCTTCCGAAAGTCGAGATTTCGTTTGAGGGTCTCGGTTTTAGGAAATTTTCAAACTGTCTAATATTGCAGTTTTAACTCCACGAATGTCCTAATAATGATAAATGAAGAAACTTTAATAAACGGAGTATGACCATCAGACGAACGTATGTTTTATTTATACCTTCCGGAAGTCGAGATTTCGTTTAAGGGCCTCGGTTTTTGGAAATTATCAAACTGTCTAATATTGCAAATTTTACTCCATGAATGTCTTAATAATGATAAATGAAGAAAATTTAATAAATCGAGTATGACCATCAGACTTACGTATGTTGATTTATGCCTTCCGAAAGTCGAGATTTCGTTTGAGGGTCACGGTTTTAGGAAATTTTCAAACTCTCTAATATTGCAGTTTTAACTCCATGAATGTCTTAATAATGATAAATGAAGAAACTTTAATACATGGAGTATGACCATCAGACGCACGTATGTTGATTTATGCCTTCCGAAACTCGAGATTTCGTTTGAGGGTCTTGGTTTTTGGGAATTTTCAAACCATCTAATATTGCAGTTTTTACTCCACGAATGTCTTAATAATGATAAATGAAGAAATTTTAATAAATGGAGTATGACCATCAGACGCACGTATGTTGATTTATGCCTTCCGAAAGTCGAGATTTCGTTTAAGGGCCTCAGTTTTTGGAAATTTTCAAACTGTCTAATATTTCAGTTTTTACTTCACGAATGTCTTAATAATGATAAATGAAGAAACTTTAAAAAATGGAGTATGACCATCAGACGTACGTATGTTGATTTATGCCTTCCGAAAATCGAGATTTCATTTGAGGGTCTCGGTTTTTGGAAGTTTTCAAACTATCTAATATTGCAATTTTAACTCCATGAATGTCTTAATAATGATAAATGAAGAAACTTTAATAAATAGAGTATGACTATCAGACGCACGTATGTTGATTTATGCCTTCCGAAAGTCGAGATTTCGTTTGAGGGTCTCGGTTTTAGGAAATTTTTAAACTATCTAATATTGCAGTTTTAACTCCAAGAATGTCCTAATAATGATAAATGAGGAAACTTTATTAAACGAAGTATGACCATCAGACGAACGTATGTTGATTTATGCCTTCCGAAAGTCGAGATTTCGTGTAAAGGCCTCGGTTTTTGGAAATTTTCAAACTGTCTAATATTGCAGTTTTTACTCCACGAATGTCTTAATAATGATAAATAAAGAAACTTTAATAAATGGAGTATGACCATCAGACGTACGTATGTTGTTTTATGCCTCCCGAAAGCCGAGAATTCGTTTGAGGGTCTCGGTTTTAGGAAATTTCAAACTGTCTAATATTGCAGTTTTAACTCCTCGAATGTCTTAATAATGATAAATGAAGAAACTTTAATAAATGGAGTATGACCATCAGACGCACGTATGTTGATTTATGCCTTCCGAAAGTCGAGATTTCGTTTAAGGGCCTCGGTTTTAGGAAATTTTTAAACTATCTAATATTGCAGTTTTAACTCCGTGAATGTCCTAATAATGATAAATGAGGAAACTTTATTAAACGGAGTATGACCATCAGACGAACGTATGTTGATTTATGCCTTCCGAAAGTCGAGATTTCGTTTAATGTCCTCGGTTTTAGTAAATTTTCAAACTGTCTAATATTGCAGTTTTTACTCCACGAATGTCTTAATAATGATAAATGAAGAAACTTTAATAAATGGAGTATGACCATCAGACGTACGTATGTTGATTTATGCCTTCCGAAAGTCGAGATTTCGTTTGAGGGTGTCGGTTTTTGGAAGTTTTCAAACTATCTAATATTGCAGTTTTAACTCCATGAATGTCTTAATAATGATAAATGAAGAAACTTTAATAAATAGAGTATGACTATCAGACGCACGTATGTTGATTTATGCCTTCCGAAAGTCGAGATTTCGTTTGAGGGTCTCGGTTTTAGGAAATTTTTAAACTATCTAATATTGCAGTTTTAACTCCACGAATGTCCTAATAATAATAAATGAGGAAACTTTATTAAACGGAGTATGACCATCAGACGAACGTATGTTGATTTAGTCCTTCCGAAAGTCGAGATTTCGTTTAAGGGCCTCGGTTTTTGGAAATTTTCAAACTGTCTAATATTGCAGTTTTTACTCCACGAATGTCTTAATAATGATAAATGAAGAAACTTTAATAAATGGAGTATGACCATCAGACGCACGTATGTTGATTTATGCCTTCCGAAAGTAGAGATTTCGATTGAGGGCCTCGGTTTTTAGGAAATTTTCAAGGAAATTTTCAAACTGTCTAATATTTCATTTTTAACTCCATTAATGTCTTAATAATGTGAAATTAAGAAACTTTAATAAATGGAGTATGACCATCTGACGCACGTATGTTGATTTATGCCTTCCGAAAGTCGAGATTTCGTTTTAGGGCTTCGATTTTTAGGAAATTTTCAAACTGTCTAATATTGCATTTTTAACTCCATTAATGTCTTAATAATGTGAAATTAAGAAACTTTAATAAATGGAGTATGACCATCAGACGCACGTATGTTGATTTATGCCTTCCGAAACTCGAGATTTCGTTCGAGGGTCTCGGTTTTAGAAAATTTTCAAACTGTCTAATATTGCAGTTTAAACTCCATGAATGTCTTAATAATGATAAATGAAGAAACTTTAATAAATGGAGTATGACCATCAGACGCACGTATGTTGATTTATGCCTTCCGAAACTCGAGATTTCGTTCGAGGGTCTCGGTTTTAGGAAATTTTCAAACTGTCTAATATTGCAGTTTAAACTCCAGGAATGTCTTAATAATGATAAATGAAGAAACTTTAAAAAATGTAGTATGACCATCAGACGTACGTATGTTGATTTATGCCTTCCGAAAGTCGAGATTTCGTTTGAGGGTCTCGGTTTTAGGAAATTTTCAAACTGTCTAATATTGCAGTTTTAACTCCATGAATGTCTTAATAATGATAAATGAAGAAACTTTAATAAATGGAGTATGACCATCAGACGCACGTATGTTGATTTATGCCTTCCGAAACTCGAGATTTCGTTTGAGGGTCTCGGTTTTTGGGAATTTTCAAACTGTCTAATATTGCAGTTTTTACTCCACGAATGTCTTAATAATGATAAATAAAGAAACTTTAATAAATGGAGTATGACCATCAGACGTACGTATGTTGATTTATGCCTTCCGAAAGCCGAGAATTCGTTTGAGGGTCTCGGTTTTAGGAAATTTCAAACTGTCTAATATTGCAGTTTTAACTCCACGAATGTCTTAATAATGATAAATGTAGAAACTTTAATAAATGGAGTATGACCATCAGACGCACGTATGTTGATTTATGCCTTCCGAAAGTCGAGATTTCGTTTAAAGGCCTCGGTTTTAGGAAATTTTTAAACTATCTAATATTGCAGTTTTAACTCCACGAATGTCCTAATAATGATAAATGAGGAAACTTTATTAAACGGAGTATGACCATCAGACGAACGTATGTTGATTTATGCCTTCCGAAAGTCGAGATTTCGTTTAATGTCCTCGGTTTTAGGAAATTTTCAAACTGTCTAATATTGCGCTTTTTACTCCACGAATGTCTTAATAATGATAAATGAAGAAACTTTAATAAATGGAGTATCACCATCAGACGTACGTATGTTGATTTATGCCTTCCGAAAGTCGAGATTTCGTTTGAGGGTCTCGGTTTTTGGAAGTTTTCAAACTAGCTAATATTGCAGTTTTAACTCCATGAATGTCTTAATAATGATAAATGAAGAAACTTTAATAAATAGAGTATGACTATCAGACGCACGTATGTTGATTTATGCCTTCCGAAAGTCGAGATTTCGTTTGAGGGTCTCGGTTTTTGGGAATTTTCAAACTGTCTAATATTGCAATTTTTACACCACGAATGTCTTAATAATGATAAATGAAAAAACTTTAATAAATGGAGTATGACCATCAGACGCACGTATGCTGATTTATGCCTTCCGAAAGTCGAGATTTCGTTTGAGGGTCTCGGTTTTAGGAAATTTTTAAACTATCTAATATTGCAGTTTTAACTCCACGAATGTCCTAATAATAATAAATGAGGAAACTTTATTAAACGGAGTATGACCATCAGACGAACGTATGTTGATTTATGCCTTCCGAAAGTCGAGATTTCGTTTAAGGGTCTCGGTTTTTGGAAATTTTCAAACTGTCTAATATTGCAGTTTTTACTCCACGAATGTCTTAATAATGATAAATGAAGAAACTTTAATAACTGGAGTATGACCATCAGACGCATGTATGTTGATTTATGCTTTCCGAAAGTCGAGATTTCGTTTGATGGCCTCGGTTTTTAGGAAATTTTCAAGGAAATTTTCAAACTGTCTAATATTTCATTTTTAACTCCATTAATGTCTTAATAATGTGAAATTAAGAAACTTTAATAAATGGAGTATGACCATCAGACGCACGTATGTTGATTTATGCCTTCCGAAAGTCGAGATTTCGTTTTAGGGCCTCGATTTTTAGGAAATTTTCAAACTGTCTAATATTGCATTTTTAACTCCATTAATGTCTTAATAATGTGAAATTAAGAAACTTTAATAAATGGAGTATGACCATCAGACGCACGTATGTTGATTTATGCCTTCCGAAACTCGAGATTTCGTTCGAGGGTCTCGGTTTTAGGAAATTTTCAAACTGTCTAATATTGCAGTTTAAACTCCATGAATGTCTTAATAATGATAAATGAAGAAACTTTAATAAATGGAGTATGACCATCGACGACGTATGTTGATTTATGCCTTCCGAAACTCGAGATTTCGTTCGAGGGTCTCGGTTTTAGGAAATTTTCAAACTGTCTAATATTGCAGTTTAAACTCCATGAATGTCTTAATAATGATAAATGAAGAAACTTTAATAAATGGAGTATGACTATCAGACGCACGTATGTTGATTTATGCCTTCCGAAAGTCGAGATTTCGTTTAAGAGCCTCGGTTTTTAGGAAATTTTCAAACTGTCTAATATTGCATTTTTAACCCCACGAATGTCTTAATAATGAGAAATTAAGAAACTTTAATAAATGGAGTATGACCATCAGACGCACGTATGTTGATTTATGCATTCCGAAATTCGAGATTTCGTTTGAGGGTCTCGGTTTTAGGAAATTTTCAAACTGTCTAATATTGCAGTTTAAACACCATGAATGTCTTAATAATGATAAATGAAGAAACTTTAATAAATGGAGTATGACCATCAGACGCACGTATGTTGATTTATGCCTTCCGAAAGTCGAGATTTCGTTTAAGGGCCTCGGTTTTTAGGAAATTTTCAAACTGTCTAATATTGCATTTTTAACCCCACTAATGTCTTAATAATGAGAAATTAAGAAACTTTAATAAATGGAGTATGACCATCGACGACGTATGTTTGATTTATGCCTTCCGAAAGTCGAGATTTCGTTTGAGGTTCTCGGTTTTAGGAAATTTTAAGTCTGTCTAATATTGCAATTTTAACTCCACGAATGTCTTAATAATTATAAATTAAGAAACTTTAATAAATGAAGTATGACCATCAGACGCACGTATGTTGATTTATGCATTCCGAAAGTCGAGATTTCGTTTGAGGGTCTCGGTTTTAGAAAATTTTCAAACTGTCTAATATTGCAGTTTTAACTCCATGAATGTCTTAATAATGATAAATGAAGAAACTTTAATAAATAGAGTATGACTATCAGACGCACGTATGTTGATTTATGCCTTCCGAAAGTCGAGATTTCGTTTGAGGGTCTCGGTTTTTGGGAATTTTCAAACTGTCTAATATTGCAATTTTTACACCACGAATGTCTTAATAATGATAAATGAAAAAACTTTAATAAATGGAGTATGACCATCAGACGCACGTATGCTGATTTATGCCTTCCGAAAGTCGAGATTTCGTTTGAGGGTCTCGGTTTTAGGAAATTTTTAAACTATCTAATATTGCAGTTTTAACTCCACGAATGTCCTAATAATAATAAATGAGGAAACTTTATTAAACGGAGTATGACCATCAGACGAACGTATGTTGATTTATGCCTTCCGAAAGTCGAGATTTCGTTTAAGGGCCTCGGTTTTTGGAAATTTTCAAACTGTCTAATATTGCAGTTTTTACTCCACGAATGTCTTAATAATGATAAATGAAGAAACTTTAATAAATGGAGTATGACCATCAGACGTACGTATGTTGATTTATGCCTTCCGAAACTCGAGATTTCGTTTGAGAGCCTCGGTTTTTGGAAATTTTCAAACTGTCTAATATTGCAGTTTTAACTCCTTAAATGTCTTAATTATGATAAATGAAGAAACTTTAATAAATGGAGTATGACCATCAGACGCACGTATGTTGATTTATGCCTTCCGAAAGTCGAGATTTCGTTTTAGGGTTTCGATTTTTAGGAAATTTTCAAACTGTCTAATATTGCAGTTTTTACTCCACGAATGTCTTAATAATGATAAATGAAGAAACTTTAATAAATGGAGTATGACCATCAGACGCACGTATGTTGATTTATGCCTTCCGAAAGTAGAGATTTCGATTGAGGGCCTCGGTTTTTAGGAAATTTTCTAGGAAATTTTCAAACTGTCTAATATTTCATTTTTAACTCCATTAATGTCTTAATAATGTGAAATTAAGAAACTTTAATAAATGGAGTATGACCATCTGACGCACGTATGTTGATTTATGCCTTCCGAAAGTCGAGATTTCGTTTTAGGGCTTCGATTTTTAGGAAATTTTCAAACTGTCTAATATTGCATTTTTAACTCCATTAATGTCTTAATAATGTGAAATTAAGAAACTTTAATAAATGGAGTATGACCATCAGACGCACGTATGTTGATTTATGCCTTCCGAAACTCGAGATTTCGTTCGAGGGTCTCGGTTTTAGAAAATTTTCAAACTGTCTAATATTGCAGTTTAAACTCCATGAATGTCTTAATAATGATAAATGAAGAAACTTTAATAAATGGAGTATGACCATCAGACGCACGTATGTTGATTTATGCCTTCCGAAACTCGAGATTTCGTTCGAGGGTCTCGGTTTTAGGAAATTTTCAAACTGTCTAATATTGCAGTTTAAACTCCAGGAATGTCTTAATAATGATAAATGAAGAAACTTTAAAAATGTAGTATGACCATCGTGACGTACGTATGTTGATTTATGCCTTCCGAAAGTCGAGATTTCGTTTGAGGGTCTCGGTTTTAGGAAATTTTCAAAATGTCTAATATTGCGCTTTAACTCCATGAATGTCTTAATAATGATAAATGAAGAAACTTTAATAAATGGAGTATGACCATCCGACGCACGTATGTTGATTTATGCCTTCCGAAACTCGAGATTTCGTTTGAGGGTCTCGGTTTTTGGGAATTTTCAAACTGTCTAATATTGCAGTTTTTACTCCACGAATGTCTTAATAATGATAAATAAAGAAACTTTAATAAATGGAGTATGACCATCAGACGTACGTATGTTGATTTATGCCTTCCGAAAGCCGAGAATTCGTTTGAGGGTCTCGGTTTTAGGAAATTTCAAACTGTCTAATATTGCAGTTTTAACTCCACGAATGTCTTAATAATGATAAATGTAGAAACTTTAATAAATGGAGTATGACCATCAGACGCACGTATGTTGATTTATGCCTTCCGAAAGTCGAGATTTCGTTTAAGGGCCTCGGTTTTAGGAAATTTTTAAACTATCTAATATTGCAGTTTTAACTCCACGAATGTCCTAATAATGATAAATGAGGAAACTTTATTAAACGGAGTATGACCATCAGACGAACGTATGTTGATTTATGCCTTCCGAAAGTCGAGATTTCGTTTAATGTCCTCGGTTTTAGGAAATTTTCAAACTGTCTAATATTGCAGTTTTTACTCCACGAATGTCTTAATAATGATAAATGAAGAAACTTTAATAAATGGAGTATCACCATCAGACGTACGTATGTTGATTTATGCCTTCCGAAAGTCGAGATTTCGTTTGAGGGTCTCGGTTTTTGGAAGTTTTCAAACTATCTAATATTGCAGTTGTAACTCCATGAATGTCTTAATAATGATAAATGAAGAAACTTTAATAAATAGAGTATGACTATCAGACGCACGTATGTTGATTTATGCCTTCCGAAAGTCGAGATTTCGTTTGAGGGTCTCGGTTTTTGGGAATTTTCAAACTGTCTAATATTGCAATTTTTACACCACGAATGTCTTAATAATGATAAATGAAAAACTTTAATAAATGGAGTATGACCATCGACGCACGTATGCTGATTTATGCCTTCCGAAAGTCGAGATTTCGTTTGAGGGTCTCGGTTTTAGGAAATTTTTAAACTATCTAATATTGCAGTTTTAACTCCACGAATGTCCTAATAATAATAAATGAGGAAACTTTATTAAACGGAGTATGACCATCAGACGAACGTATGTTGATTTATGCCTTCCGAAAGTCGAGATTTCGTTTAAGGGTCTCGGTTTTTGGAAATTTTCAAACTGTCTAATATTGCAGTTTTTACTCCACGAATGTCTTAATAATGATAAATGAAGAAACTTTAATAACTGGAGTATGACCATCAGACGCATGTATGTTGATTTATGCCTTCCGAAAGTCGAGATTTCGTTTGATGGCCTCGGTTTTTAGGAAATTTTCAAGGAAATTTTCAAACTGTCTAATATTTCATTTTTAACTCCATTAATGTCTTAATAATGTGAAATTAAGAAACTTTAATAAATGGAGTATGACCATCTGACGCACGTATGTTGATTTATGCCTTCCGAAAGTCGAGATTTCGTTTTAGGGCCTCGATTTTTAGGAAATTTTCAAACTGTCTAATATTGCATTTTTAACTCCATTAATGTCTTAATAATGTGAAATTAAGAAACTTTAATAAATGGAGTATGACCATCAGACGCACGTATGTTGATTTATGCCTTCCGAAACTCGAGATTTCGTTCGAGGGTCTCGGTTTTAGGAAATTTTCAAACTGTCTAATATTGCAGTTTAAACTCCATGAATGTCTTAATAATGATAAATGAAGAAACTTTAATAAATGGAGTATGACCATCAGACGCACGTATGTTGATTTATGCCTTCCGAAACTCGAGATTTCGTTCGAGGGTCTCGGTTTTAGGAAATTTTCAAACTGTCTAATATTGCAGTTTAAACTCCATGAATGTCTTAATAATGATAAATGAAGAAACTTTAATAAATGGAGTATGACTATCAGACGCACGTATGTTGATTTATGCCTTCCGAAAGTCGAGATTTCGTTTAAGAGCCTCGGTTTTTAGGAAATTTTCAAACTGTCTAATATTGCATTTTTAACCCCACGAATGTCTTAATAATGAGAAATTAAGAAACTTTAATAAATGGAGTATGACCATCAGACGCACGTATGTTGATTTATGCATTCCGAAATTCGAGATTTCGTTTGAGGGTCTCGGTTTTAGGAAATTTTCAAACCGTCTAATATTGCAGTTTAAACACCATGAATGTCTTAATAATGATAAATGAAGAAACTTTAATAAATGGAGTATGACCATCAGACGCACGTATGTTGATTTATGCCTTCCGAAAGTCGAGATTTCGTTTAAGGGCCTCGGTTTTTAGGAAATTTTCAAACTGTCTAATATTGCATTTTTAACCCCACTAATGTCTTAATAATGAGAAATTAAGAAACTTTAATAAATGGAGTATGACCATCAGACGCACGTATGTTGATTTATGCCTTCCGAAAGTCGAGATTTCGTTTGAGGTTCTCGGTTTTAGGAAATTTTAAGTCTGTCTAATATTGCAATTTTAACTCCACGAATGTCTTAATAATTATAAATTAAGAAACTTTAATAAATGGAGTATGACCATCAGACGCACGTATGTTGATTTATGCATTCCGAAAGTCGAGATTTCGTTTGAGGGTCTCGGTTTTAGAAAATTTTCAAACTGTCTAATATTGCAGTTTTAACTCCATGAATGTCTTAATAATGATAAATGAAGAAACTTTAATAAATAGAGTATGACTATCAGACGCACGTATGTTGATTTATGCCTTCCGAAAGTCGAGATTTCGTTTGAGGGTCTCGGTTTTTGGGAATTTTCAAACTGTCTAATATTGCAATTTTTACACCACGAATGTCTTAATAATGATAAATGAAAAAACTTTAATAAATGGAGTATGACCATCAGACGCACGTATGCTGATTTATGCCTTCCGAAAGTCGAGATTTCGTTTGAGGGTCTCGGTTTTAGGAAATTTTTAAACTATCTAATATTGCAGTTTTAACTCCACGAATGTCCTAATAATAATAAATGAGGAAACTTTATTAAACGGAGTATGACCATCAGACGAACGTATGTTGATTTATGCCTTCCGAAAGTCGAGATTTCGTTTAAGGGCCTCGGTTTTTGGAAATTTTCAAACTGTCTAATATTGCAGTTTTTACTCCACGAATGTCTTAATAATGATAAATGAAGAAACTTTAATAAATGGAGTATGACCATCAGACGTACGTATGTTGATTTATGCCTTCCGAAACTCGAGATTTCGTTTGAGAGCCTCGGTTTTTGGAAATTTTCAAACTGTCTAATATTGCAGTTTTAACTCCTTAAATGTCTTAATTATGATAAATGAAGAAACTTTAATAAATGGAGTATGACCATCAGACGCACGTATGTTGATTTATGCCTTCCGAAACTCGAGATTTCGTTTTAGGGCCTCGGTTTTTGGAAATTTTCAAACTGTCTAATATTGCAGTTTTAACTCCTTAAATCTCTTAATAATGATAAATGAAGAAACTTTAATAAATGGAGTATGACTATCAGACGCACATATGTTGATTTATGCTTTCCGAAAGTCGAGATTTCGTTTGAGGGTCTCGGTTTTAGGAAATTTTCAAACTGTCTAATATTGCAGTTTTAACTCCACGAATGTCCTAATAATGATAAATGAAGAAACTTTAATAAACGGAGTATGACCATCAGACGAACGTATGTTGATTTATACCTTCCGGAAGTCGAGATTTCGTTTAAGGGCCTCGGTTTTTGGAAATTATCAAACTGTCTCAAATTGCAGTTTTTACTCCATAAATGTCTTAATAATGATAAATTAAGAAACTTTAATAAATGGAGTATGACCATCAGACGTACGTATGTTGATTTATGCCTTCCGAAAGTCGAGATTTCGTTTGAGGGTCTCGGTTTTAGGAAATTTTCAAACTCTCTAAAATTGCAGTTTTAACTCCATGAATGTCTTAATAATGATAAATGAAGAAACTTTAATAAATGGAGTATGAGCATCAGACGCACGTATGTTGATTTATGCCTTCCGAAACTCGAGATTTCGTTTGAGGGTCTCGGTTTTTGGGAATTTTCAAACTATCTAATATTCCAGGTTTTACTCCACAAATGTCTTAATAATGATAAATGAAGAAACTTTAATAAATGGAGTATGACCATCAGACACACGTATGTTGATTTATGCCTTCCGAAAGTCTAGATTTCGTTTAAGGGCCTCAGTTTTTGGAAATTTTCAAACTGTCTAATATTACAGTTTTTACTCCACGAATGTCTTAGAAATGATAAATGAAGAAACTTTGATAAATGGAGTATGAGCATCAGACGCACGTATGTTGATTTATGCCTTCCGAAAGTCTAGATTTCGTTTGAGGGTCTCGGTTTTTGGGAATTTTCAAACTGTCTAATATTGCCGTTTTTACTACGCGAATGTCTTAATAATGATAAATGAAGAAACTTTAATAAATGGAGTATGACCATCAGACGAACGTATAATGATTTATGCCTTCCGAAAGTCGAGATTTTGTTTGAGGGTCTCGGTTTTAGGAAATTTTCAAACTGTCTAATATTGCAGTTTTAACTCCACGAATGTCCTAATAATGATAAATGAAGAAACTTTAATAAACGGAGTATGACCATCAGACGAACGTATGTTTTATTTATACCTTCCGGAAGTCGAGATTTCGTTTAAGGGCTTCGGTTTTTTGAAATTATCAAACTGTCTAATATTGCAGTTTTTACTCCATGAATGTCTTAATAATGATAAATGAAGAAAATTTAATAAATCGAGTATGACCATCAGACTTACGTATGTTGATTTATGCCTTCCGAAAGTCGAGATTTCGTTTGAGGGTCTCGGTTTTAGGAAATTTTCAAACTCTCTAATATTGCAGTTTTAACTCCATGAATGTCTTAATAATGATAAATGAAGAAACTTTAATACATGGAGTATGACCATCAGACGCACGTATGTTGATTTATGCCTTCCGAAACTCGAGATTTCGTTTGAGGGTCTTGGTTTTTGGGAATTTTCAAACCATCTAATATTGCAGTTTTTACTCCACGAATGTCTTAATAATGATAAATGAAGAAATTTTAATAAATGGAGTATGACCATCAGACGCACGTATGTTGATTTATGCCTTCCGAAAGTCGAGATTTCGTTTAAGGGCCTCAGTTTTTGGAAATTTTCAAACTGTCTAATATTTCAGTTTTTACTCCACGAATGTCTTAATAATGATAAATGAAGAAACTTTAAAAAATGGAGTATGACCATCAGACGTACGTATGTTGATTTATGCCTTCCGAAAATCGAGATTTCGTTTGAGGGTCTCGGATTTTGGAAGTTTTCAAACTATCTAATATTGCAATTTTAACTCCATGAATGTCTTAATAATGATAAATGAAGAAACTTTAATAAATAGAGTATGACTATCAGACGCACGTATGTTGATTTATGCCTTCCGAAAGTCGAGATTTCGTTTGAGGGTCTCGGTTTTTGGGAATTTTCAAACTGTCTGAAGAGTTAAGAACGATTAACACCTAAGAGGGGGAGGGGGTGAATTAGGTGTACCTTTTAAAAATTTTATTCTTAACTTAGTTAATTAACTACTTTAAGCTAAGAATAAAGAAGTACAAGACTTGAGAAGCTTAATTGAAGGTAAGTTCACAAGAAGGTACAGCAGTTCTATGTCACGGTATAGGTGACTGTGACACAAAACTTGATTAGGTACATGCGAGAAATAGCAAAGTGGAAGAACGTAAAAGTAAATGAACAAACAAACGACATTTTAAAAATTGGTTCAGCCTCTACTCCGAGGCCTACGTCCAACCGTTATTTTATTGCTTGTTTAGAAATTTACTCAAACTTACTAAACCCCTTACAATGAAAATAACTCGCTAACCTACTCCGGTCGCACTCAAACTTAAAGCTACTCCGCTTCAAGAGTTTATGGGTTCTATCTCAAGGTGTTACAGAATCTTGAATCTCAAGAGTTCACTTAAATGAACATGGAGATTACAATGAAGATCTAACACGAGAATCATGGAACAAACTCATCATGTCACAATACAGCGAACTGAACTGATACTTGGAGGTTTTACAGCTTTTTTCGAAAACAATTTTGAAGACTTAAAACCAGAAAAACGTTTTGCAAATGCTTGAAGAATAAAGCTTTTAATGCACAAATGATTTGCAAGGTTTTTACAATAAATGCTTTGGAAGTCTTGAGAAATAAATGTGACTAAGACACTCTATTTATAGTGGATTTAGTCTTAGGTAAGTACACATTGAAGAATTAAATCCAATATATAAATAATAGCTTTGAGTGATGGTAAGTGTTAGACTTATAGGCTTGGGGCTTAAGAAATCAGAAAACTTAAGCTTCTACACTCAACATGTGACAATTTACCGAAATGGCAAAAAGCCTTTCTTACTTTAGAAGTTTGACAAGTCTTTTTTGCCATTTTGGTAAAAGGTGTTTGCACAAATCTAGAGGTTTAGTCAAGTGGGCTTGTGACTCCAAAATTTCAGATTGTTTTCAAGTTTCTGAAAATTCAAATGTTTAAGGTTTAAAGTTTGCAAAGTTTTGACACTTAAAAACATTTGGACGAAAACTCCTCCGTATGATAGTACCAGAAACCACGGTACAGCGTACCGTTGCATGGTTTTGCCATTACTTGACTTAAATGAGAATGTTACACTTACTCTTACATATATCGACTAAGGCTTTGGAAAGTATCATTGTCTTGACTTCCTTGAATGACTTGATCATCTTGAATCATTGTTGAAAGTCCATTTGATTGCTTCATTCACTAAGTATTTCAACTAAGAGCAAACAATCAAATAACAAGGGGACTTGGCATCATCAATCTAATGTGTTCTAACAAATTCCCCCTTTGATGATGACAAGTCCAAACATGTGTGATATTCCCCCTTAGCCCATGGTTAGTCGGTCTTTGGTCAATTTCAACATAAACATAATTAATATACATGATCAAGGTATTCGAGAGGTGCAACATGCATGGCCAAAGTAAAACATCTAATCATGGAAGCTAAGACATAATTAAGGTGAACGTTAGCCTAAGAGTTAGAAGATCACACATAGCATATTAAACTACTTCCCCCTCTTGACATCGTCAAAGGAGGAGAAAACATGTCCAAAAGACAAGCAACACGATTAAAACACACGCAAATAGTGCAAGCAAGATAAAAACAAACAACCGAAGGTGCAAGAGAGTGTCTTAAAACGAAACAAAGAGCCAAAGTTCAAGAGGAGAAACGGGTTAAAGAGGCATGAGTTTAGGAGGCATTCTGAAAACGTTCAAGGAGATCTTCATTCATGGTGCGAAGATCACCAACTTCATCCCTCAACTTGCCCTGTTCTTTGACCAACCGGTTCACAACCCCAAGGAGCTCATCCAACTTTGCAAGGACCACACCCATTTCAACGGTAGAACCCACTGTAGAACTCGACTGATTCTTTCTTTCCAATTTGCCATTCTTAATCTCCAAGTTCATCCGAGAAAGAAGACCCGGTGTCATCTCATCACTTAATTTCTCAATAGCAGGGCTTCCCTTCAACACTAACCCTTCCCTCATAAAAATTATCGAGAGCCACATACCATAAGGAACTACGGCATTTTTGTCAAAGTTGCCGCTTTGGAACTCAGTGGACATCTCAAGTATTCGGTGAAACATAAGGCGAGGAAGGTTAATGGGTTTGTGCTTAACAATGTGATGAATTAGGAGCATGTCAAGAAGAGAGCATCTCCCACGACTATTGTTGGAAGGGACAAGGTTACGAAAAACCAGGTTGAAGATGAACCGGATGGGTGCGGTTAATTCAAAGGCATATATGTTGGTAGGGCCATCGTCATCATGAGGTCGAAGAACCTTCATGACTTGGGTAGAGGTAACCTCATCAATTTCACCCCAATCACGTTTGGGGAAGGAGGTAAGCCCGACATCACAAATATCCGATGGGCGTGAAGTTGGTTGATTGTTAGGACAAAGGGTTTCTGATTGATAAAGGCAGAGAGAGTTCCAGATTCAACATCTACCTTGACTGTTGCATAGAATTGGATGATTTCGGACAAATACATGGGACTATATTTGTCCAACAAATTCACCCAACCCTGTGCATACATAGCCTCTTTGAAATATTTAAAAGCAGGAGAGGTGTCATACCAAGATTTCTTATAACGTCTTCCACTGTGGAAGCAACAAATCAGTGTACCGTGGCATATCTTGAAGATCTCCTCCGGGAGATCGAGAGAATTAAGATGGTTGAAGATGTCATTCTTGAATGATTCGGCAAAGGGAGCAATAACAAGATCCATGCATGTGTTGAGAGGAACCTTCTCCTCAATGATCTCATTTTCATCTATGCTCGGCAAATCCCGATGATAACGCGCCCTTTTGGTTGCTTTGGTTTTTGACCCGGATCCCCTTTTTCTTTGAGTAACCTTGGGTTTTTGAGGGGATGCCTCCGGGTTCACATCCTCGTCATCATCACCAAATATTTCAAGCATCTTTCTCTTGGACCGGGTTCGTGATGCGGGTTTTGAGAACAATGGGTCAAGCCCATCATCAAACACCACTGTGGCATCATCACGATCTTCAACATCAACAACTTCATAGTCGATTTTTTCAGTATTGGAACCGATTTCCCTTTCAACAGTGGAGGCCTCCGTTGCATCAATCTCACTCCTCTTATCCTTCTCCAAAGTGTCACTGACCAAATCCTTTAAGAGCACATCATCATCATTCTTTTCGACTACAACATTACTATCCTCCTTCCTTTCCTTTTCGTTTGGATCCCCTTCATTCTCATTTGATTTTTCTTTTTCTCCCTCTGATTTTTCCTTAATTTCCTTTTCCTTGTCTCCCTCTAATTTTTCACTTTCTTTTTCTTTCTCTGATTTTTCCTCACTTTTTGATTTTTCTGATTCTTCATCACTTTCTTTTTCATTGTTTCCCTCTGATTTTTCTTTACTTTCTTTTCCCTCTTTTGATTTCTCTCCATCAAGTTCCCCCTCTTTCAACTCACTTGAGTGATCTTCCTTTTCACTTGTTTCGACAGCACCACTTGATTTTTGTATATCTTCATTCTTTTTGGTTCCCTTAGAACCGGAGTCTTCTTCATCGGTGTCAATGTCCACCTCAGCATCTAATTGGAGAGAAATAGGAGGATTCCTACTTCTTCCTCCTCTGCCACGACCACCGCCCCTTTTGGCGGTTGTCTTCTTTCGTGCAACGGTTGGTTTGGCAGTGGCAGAGGTGACTTCATCAGGTTTTGCAGCGGTTTTGGGAGCCATCTTTTTCTTGGCAATGTATTTTGGGTTAAATGAATTTCTGAGTTGAAGTAGTTCCTTTGAGAGTCTTGGAGACATTTTTTTTAAGAGAGAGGATAAAAGGGAGGTTAAATGGCGGTTTTGGTTTTGGGAATCCGAAAAAGGTAAGGGTGGTTGTTTATTTAGTGGGTAATGGAGAGCATTTAGTGGAAACATGGATATAAATGATGGGTTGGTGTAATTAAACTAGGTGAAGGGACGGTTGAGTGTTGATAGAGTGAGGCTAGGGTGTAGGTTTATAGGAATGATGGGACATAAAGTGATTTTGGAGGCTCAATGTAAAAACAACTTAAGTGCACTCATACGGTTGTTAGTCATATTTGTTCGACATTTGCATGCACTCTACCATATTAGCTAACATTTAATTACATGTAATTCCTCCCTCTAATCAATCATTGGAAAACATAATTTTAATTTAGCGGTATGTCACCTAATAAACCAATTTCCGACCGAAGTCTTTCGAATTGTTCTCTTTCTAACGGTTTTGTAAGAATGTCCGCAATTTGATTTTCCGTTTTACAAAAGCTTAGACAAATATTACCTTTCTCAACTTGATCACGTAGAAAATGATGTCGTATGTCGATGTGTTTAGTTCGTGAGTGTTGTATAGGATTCTTTGATATATTAATTGCACTAGTGTTGTCACAAAAAATAGGGGTAGTCTCGAAAGTAAGGCCATAATCATGCAATTGTTGACGTACCCAAAGAATTTGTGCACAACATAGAGCGGCACTCACATATTCGCTTTCGGCCGTGGATAATGCAACGGTGTTTTGCTTCTTCGAAGCCCATGAAATGAGACACGGTCCTAGGAAGGTAGCAATGCCCGAAGTGCTTTTCCTATCCAATGTGTCACCGGCATAATCCGCATCCGAAAAACCTACAAGAACAAGTTCGTAGTGAGTTGGGTACCAAAGATATAGCCCTTGTGTTCCAATCAAATACCTAAAAATCCGTTTGACGGCTTTGAAATGAGATTCCTTAGGATTTGCTTGGAAACGGGCACAAGCACACACACTAAATTGTATGTCGGGTCGACTAGCGGTTAAGTAAAGTAAGGAACCGATCATACCTCGATAAATCTTTTCACTAATGCTCTTACCATTTTCGTCCTTATCAAGCTTGTTTTTAGGCACCATTGGTGTTAGGGATGTCAATTTCACCCGCATCCATCAAAACCCGATCCACCCGATCCTAAAAGATGGATGAAAACCCGACTTAAATGGATGATGGATGGATGACGGATGAAACGGATGATGGATGACGGATGGGTTGGATGAAGAAATTCCACCCGCCATCCACCCGACATCCATCCATCACCCGATTTTATTTATTTTTTTTACATATAACACATTATTAAGATATAAAATATTTAAATTTTAATATTTGTCTACTCTCAATATAGATATTTTTGTGAACCTAACCATTAGAAAGTTAAACTAAATAATTATCTAACTTTATTTTTGTAGAGAAAAAAAAAATCATCATTTTTTTTAACTTGAAATATATAAATACACAACACCCGTTTATCACCCGATCCACCCGTTTCATCCATGGAAGATGGATGGATGGATGACGGATGATATGTTTCACGGATGACGGACGGGTTGGATGAGATTTTAAAAGGACGGATGGATGACGGATGAGGCTTCACCCGACCCGAACCCGATCCATTGACATCCCTAATTGGTGTAAGCATAGGTTTAGAATCAGTTAACCCAAACTTACTTAACATTTCTTTTAAGTACTTTTGTTGGTGAATCATTGTTCCATTTTCACATTGTTTGATTTGAAGACCAAGAAAGAATCCAAGTTCTCCCATCATACTCATTTCAAATTCCGAAGTCATCAAATCAGAAAAGTACTTATAAAGAACATTGTTAGTTGCACCAAAAATAATGTCATCGACATATACTTGCACAAGCAACGATTCATTTCCTTGTGACTTGATAAACAACGTTTTATCCACGGACCCACGTATGAAACCATTTTCCAATAGAAACTTTGAAAGCCTATCATACCAAGCCCTAGGAGCCTGTTTTAAACCATAGAGTGCTTTATCTAGCTTAAAAACGTGGTTGGGAAACTCGTTGTTTATAAAGCCCGGAGGTTGTTCAACGAACACTTCTTCATCAAGGTATCCATTTAAAAATGCAGTTTTGACATCCATTTGAAAAAGCTTTATACCATGAAAAGACGCAAAAGCTACAAGCATTCGTATGGCTTCAAGCCTAGCTACCGGTGCAAAGGTTTCATCGTAATCAATTCCTTCTTGTTGGTTAAAACCTTGCACCACTAGTCTAGCTTTATTCCTCACGATTTCTCCAACATCATCTAGCTTATTGCGAAAGACCCACCGCGTACCAATTACAGTACGTTGGGAGGGCCTAGGGACAAGATGCCATACCTTGTTCCTTTCAAATTGCTCCAATTCCTCTTGCATTGCAATCATCCAAAGATTCATCGATCAAGGCTCTTTGTGACATGGTCTGGTTCTATTTTTGAGATGAAGGCATTGTGTGCACAGAAATTTTGAAGCGATGATCTGGTTTTTATTCCAGAGGTTAGGTCACTGGTTAAGTTTGATAAGGGATGTGAGCTTTGGTGTTTCCATTTTTTGGGGACAAGTGAGTTAGAAGATTCGGGTTGTTAAATGCCCGCAATGATGAGGGGACTGTTGCATGAGAAATGTTTGAAGGAGGTGATTGTGGTTCGTTTATGATTAGATTGGGCTGTTCTTCACCATCCTTGTTCCCCCTGGATGAGGTAGCATCATCTTGTGTAGGAGGACGGTTAGTTCCCCCTAAATTTTGCGCGTCCTCCTCATGCAACAGTGGCTCCAACTGTTGCTCAGCTTCTTCTACCACTTGATCCATTTCATGTCGTATCATACCAATCTCAAAATCATCATCATATTCATCATCCTCATCATCAACCTGTGTATTTGACACAAAAAGACTAGATTCGTCAAATATTACATGAACGCTTTCTTCCATTTTCATGGTCCTTTTGTTATAAACTTTATAAGCTTTACTATGATCGGAATAACCAACAAAAACTCCTTCATCACTACGAGCATCAAATTTGCCAAGGTTGTCTTTTCCATTATTGTGCACAAAGCATTTACTACCAAAGCATTTTAAGTGTGAAAGATTAGGTTTTCTTCCTCGTAGTAGTTCGTAGGGAGTTTTCTCAATGATTTTTCTAATCATGACACGGTTGTAAATATAACAAGATGTGTTTACGGCTTCGGCCCAAAAATTCTTAGGAACCTTAGAGCTAATGAGCATGGTCCTAGCCATATTTTCAAGAGTTCGATTCATTCGTTCCACAACCCCATTTTGTTGTGGGGTTCTTGCGGCCGAAAAGTTGTGACTAACACCATACTCATTACAATAAGACTCAAATGACGAGTTCTCAAATTCGGTTCCATGGTCGGATCTCAATGAGACAAGTTTATAACCAAATTTGTTTTGAACCTTTTTGACCCAAATTAAGAACTCATCAAATGTTTGATCCTTAGAGCTTAAGAAGAGAAGCCAAACAAATCTTGTGAAGTCATCTACAATGACACAAATAAAGCGACTTCCACCTCTACTCACAACTCGCATGGGTCCACATAGGTCAATATGAATGAGTTCAAGAGGTAGGGAAGTACTAACAACCTTTTTGGATTTAAAAGAGCACTTAACTTGTTTTCCTTTAACACAATCATCGCAAAGTGATTTGAATTCGAATTTAATGTTAGGAATGCCGTCAACTAGATCAAGTCTCTTGAGGGTGTTAAGGGTCTTAGCATTTACATGACCAAGTCGTTTGTGCCAAAGCCAAGGGTCGTTCTTTTGAACACTCATGCATGATAGTGATTGACCCGACAATGCATACAAATTAGTCATGTAGACATCTTTGACACGTTTACCTTCAAGTATGAGTTCTCTAGTTTTTCCATTGATGATTCTACATTCACTAGCAAGAAATTCAACAATATTACCTCGATCACAAAGTTGTGAAATGCTCAAGAGATTGTGTTTCAAACCTTTGACAAGCAACACTTTGTCCACGCATAATGACTTTGACTTACCAACTTTTCCAATACCAATGATTTCACCTTTCTTGTTGTCGCCAAAAGTCATCATGCCACCATCGTAGGCTTCTAGCGAGAGGAATTGGTTTTCATCTCCCGTCATGTGACGAGAGCATCCACTGTCTAAGTACCAATTGCTGCTGCCCCTCACTAATGCCTATAAGAAATCAAACATTTAGTTTAGGAACCCAAACAAGTTTGGGCTCCTTCTTGACAACGACCTCTTTGACTTTCTCTTTCTTTATCCACACTTGTTTAGCATTCTTAGTGTTTCTTTCTAAGTCACGGACTCTTTTGTCACAACCATTGAACTCATGACCTGTTTTGCCACAATAGTTACAAATGATGTACTCGGAAGACCAAAGATACTTTCTTCTTCTAAGTCGGTTTGACTTGGATCCTGGTTTCGAGTGCAACGTGTGTGCTATCTTGTTGCATTTGAAACCAAGTCCAAAGATTCTTTGCAAATTTTTCATATTCTTGTGATTGTTTTAAGAGAAACTCCAAAACATTCTGACTTCCTTCCCATTTTAAGTAGAACATCTTAGCCTCATCTAGCTCTTTAGTTAATGTTTCGATTTTAGCAAGATGATTAAGATTCAATTTACCTAAATTGTCGAAAGCTTGTTTTGCAAGTCTTGCTTCATCACTAAGTAACATCCCAATTTGTTCCAATTGTTTATTATCCCTTTGACATAATTTGAGGTCAGCTAGAAGAGTGTCACGTTCCTTAGTTAAAGAAGACACTAATTTCGTGAGAGTATCTACTTCTTTTCTCGAATCAGATGCCACAGTAGAGACCTCTGTGGCATGAGTCTGTTCAGCTCTTTTTAACATCTCAATTTGAGCAAGAAGGTCATCATTTGTTTTTTGAGCTCGTTCTAAGGCACTTTTGACATGACTAGACTCATCATTTAACATTTCAGCGATTTTAACAAGATCATCCTTTTCGTTGTTACGAGTAGCTAAGTCAATAAAAAGTTGGTCACGTTCTAGTGTTAGTGATGACACATTTCCTTTGTTAGAGCTTGATGCAACAGTGCAGGGATCTGTTGCATTGGTTTCATCGATTTTGTTGACTAAGAACAAATTTTGTTTTCGAAGCTTTTTGATTTCTTTTTCAAGACTCAACATGGAACTAGGTTGATCATTCTCATTTAAACTTTCTTTTAGGACTATATTTTCCTCAGCTATGTCCTCAATTTCGATTTGCATAGCTTCCAATTTATTAGTTTGGACACGACATTTATCTATGAATTGATCAAGGAGGAGACAAACTTTGTCTTTAGAGAAAGATCGAACCTTTTTCTTGAGCTTAATTACCTCATGGTCTGAATCGGAGTCTGAATCTGTGGAGTGAGCCATAAGACACTTGATGTCTTCTTTCTTTGATGATTTGGAAGCACTTTTTGAGGAACTAGACGAGATGCTAAGTTTGGCGTCTAATTCATCCTCAAGGACATCGTCCTCTTCGAATCGACACATGCCCCAAATAGCGATTATTACCTTGTTTTTGTAATCACGTTTTGCAAAGTCACGTTTTTCCTTAGATTTGATATCGTTCCACTTTGGGCATTCTTTGATTTGGTGACCTTTGTCACCACATTTAAAGCAACCAACAGTGGAGTTAGATCTTCTCTTAGGAAAACGGCGTTTACTAGAGTTGTTGCTATACCTTTGAGAGTTTCGACCATTTATCATGCCAACAATGTTTTTAGTGAACATTGCAAACTCATCATCTTCATCCTCCTCATCACTTGAGAGAGCATTAAGAGCGAGTCCTTTCCCTTTAGAGCTTTCACTAGAACGCTTGATGAGAGTTAACTCATGAGCCATAAGTGAGCCCATAAGTTCATCAAGGGTGAGCAATGAAAGGTCCTTAGCTTCCTCAATAGCCGTAACCTTTGGTTGCCACTTTTCAGTTAGGCTACGAAGGATTTTACGGACTAAATCCTCGGATTGAAAACCCCTACCTAAACTCTTAAGGTCATTGACAATACTAGAAAAACGTGAAGACAAACTATTAATTGACTCATCTCGTTCCATATTGAACATCTCATATTGTTGCATGAGAAGATCAATACGATATTTTTTGACTTGTGACGTTCCCTAATAGGCAAGGTTTAGGGTGTCCCAAATCTCTTTGGCCGAGGCACATCCAGATATACGATTAATCTCTTGGTCACCGATCCCATATTGAAGAATGGACATGGCCTTAGAGTTTTTCTCGATTTTCTTATAGTCGGCCTCAACATACTTATCCTCACTTTTCAAGGAGCTAGTGCCATCAGCATTAGTCACTTCGATTTTGAGGGGACCCTTTTGAATGATTAACCAACATTCATAGTCCGCACTTTTGACATAATGCTCCATGCGATGTTTCCACCAGGCATAGTTTTCTCCCTTGAAAATGGGATACTTAGTGTGTTTTGAATCGTCCATAACTATAGGATCAACTCTTTGGATTTAACCAATATCAAGAGCACAAGGCTCTGATACCAATTGAAGAGTTAAGAACGATTAACACCTAAGAGGGGGAGGGGGTGAATTAGGTGTACCTTTTAAAAATTTTATTCTTAACTTAGTTAATTAACTACTTTAAGCTAAGAATAAAGAAGTACAAGACTTGAGAAGCTTAATTGAAGGTAAGTTCACAAGAAGGTACAGCAGTTCTATGTCACGGTATAGGTGACTGTGACACAAAACTTGATTAGGTACATGCGAGAAATAGCAAAGTGGAAGAACGTAAAAGTAAATGAACAAACAAACGACATTTTAAAAATTGGTTCAGCCTTCACTCCGAGGCCTACGTCCAACCGTTATTTTATTGCTTGTTTAGAAATTTACTCAAACTTACTAAACCCCTTACAATGAAAATAACTCGCCAACCTACTCCGGTTGCACTCAAACTTAAAGCTACTCCGCTTCAAGAGTTTATGGGTTCTATCTCAAGGTGTTACAGAATCTTGAATCTCAAGAGTTCACTTAAATGAACATGGAGATTACAATGAAGATCTAACACGAGAATCATGGAACAAACTCATCATGTCACAGTACAGCGAACTGATACTTGGAGGTTTTACAGCTTTTTTCGAAAACAATTTTGAAGACTTAAAACCAGAAAAACGTTTTGCAAATGCTTGAAGAATAAAGCTTTTAATGCACAAATGATTTGCAAGGTTTTTACAATAAATGCTTTGGAAGTCTTGAGAAATAAATGTGACTAAGACACTCTATTTATAGTGGATTTAGTCTTAGGTAAGTACACATTGAAGAATTAAATCCAATATATAAATAATAGCTTTGAGTGATGGTAAGTGTTAGACTTATAGGCTTGGGGCTTAAGAAATCAGAAAACTTAAGCTTCTACACTCAACATGTGACAATTTACCGAAATGGCAAAAAGCCTTTCTTACTTTAGAAGTTTGACAAGTCTTTTTTGCCATTTTGGTAAAAGGTGTTTGCACAAATCTAGAGGTTTAGTCAAGTGGGCTTGTGAGTCCAAAATTTCAGATTGTTTTCAAGTTTCTGAAAATTCAATTGTTTAAGGTTTAAAGTTTGCAAAGTTTTGACACTTAAAAACATTTGGACGAAAACTCCTCCGTATGATAGTACCAGAAACCACGGTACAGCGTACCGTTGCATGGTTTTGCCATTACTTGACTTAAATGAGAATGTTACACTTACTCTTACATATATCGACTAAGGCTTTGGAAAGTATCATTGTCTTGACTTCCTTGAATGACTTGATCATCTTGAATCATTGTTGAAAGTCCATTTGATTGCTTCATTCACTAAGTATTTCAACTAAGAGCAAACAATCAAATAACAAGGGGACTTGGCATCATCAATCTAATGTGTTCTAACACTGTCTAATATTGCAATTTTTACTCCACGAATGTCTTAATAATGATAAATGAAAAAACTTTAATAAATGGAGTATGACCATCAGACGCACGTATGCTGATTTATGCCTTCCGAAATTCGAGATTTCGTTTGAGGGTCTCGGTTTTAGGAAATTTTTAAACTATCTAATATTGCAGTTTTAACTCCACAAATGTCCTAATAATGATAAATGAGGAAACTTTATTAAACGGAGTATGACCATCAGACGAACGTATGTTGATTTATGCCTTCCGAAAGTCGAGATTTCGTTTAAGGGCCTCGGTTTTTGGAAATTTTCAAACTGTCTAATATTGAAGTTTTTACTCCACGAATGTCTTAATAATGATAAATGAAGAAACTTTAATAAGTGGAGTATAACCATCAGACGTACGTATGTTGATTTATGTCTTCCGAAAGTCGAGATTTCGTTTAAGGGCCTCGATTTTTAGGAAATTTTCAAATTGTCTAATATTGCATTTTTAACTCCATTAATGTCTTATAATGAGAAATTAAGAAACTTTAATAAATGGAGTATGACCATCAGACGCACGTATGTTGATTTATGCCTTCCGAAACTCGAGATTACGTTCGAGGGTCTCGGTTTTAGGAAATTTTCAAACTGTCTAATATTGCAGTTTTAACTCCATGAATATCTTAATAATAATAATTGAAGAAACTTTAATAAATGGAGTATGACCATCAGACGCACGTATGTTGATTTATGCCTTCCGAAACTCAAGATTTCGTTTGAGGGTCTCGGCTTTAGGAAATTTTCAAACTGTCTAATATTGCAGTTTTAACTCCTTGAATGTCTTTATAATGATAAATGAAGGAACTTTAATAAATGGAGTATGACCATCAGACGCACGTATGTTGATTTATGCCTTCCGAAAGTCGAGATTTCGTTTGAGGGTCTCGGTTTTAGGAAATTTTCAAACTGTCTAATATGGCAGTTTTAACTCTATGAATGTCTTAATAATGATAAATGAAGAAACTTTTGTAAATGGAGTATGACCATCAGACGCACGTATGTTGATTTATGCCTTCCGAAACTCGAGATTTCGTTTGAGGGTCTCGGTTTTTGGGAATTTTTAAACTATCTAATATTCCAGGTTTTACTCCACAAATGTCTTAATAATGATAAATGAAGAAACTTTAATAAATGGAGTATGACCATCAGACACACGTATGTTGATTTATGCCTTCCGAAAGTCGAGATTTCGTTTGAGGGTCTCGGTTTTAGGAAATTTTTAAACTGTCTAATATTGCAGTTTTAACTCCATGAATGTCTTAATAATGATAAATGAAGAAACTTTAATAAATGGAGTATGAGCATCAGACGCACGTATGTTGATTTATGCCTTCCGAAACTCGAGATTTCGTTTGAGGGTCTCGGTTTTTGGGAATTTTCAAACTATCTAATATTCCAGGTTTTACTCCACAAATGTCTTAATAATGATAAATGAAGAAACTTTAATAAATGGAGTATGACCATCAGACACACGTATGTTGATTTATGCCTTCCAAAAGTCTAGATTTCGTTTGAGGGTCTCGGTTTTAGGAAATTTTTAAACTGTCTAATATTGCAGTTTTAACTCCATGAATGTCTTAATAATGATAAATGAAGAAACTTTAATAAATGGAGTATGAGCATCAGACGCACGTATGTTGATTTATGCCTTCCGAAACTCGAGATTTCGTTTGAGGGTCTCGGTTTTTGGGAATTTTCAAACTATCTAATATTCCAGGTTTTACTCCACAAATGTCTTAATAATGATAAATGAAGAAACTTTAATTAATGGAGTATGACCATCAGACACACGTATGTTGATTTATGCCTTCCGAAAGTCTAGATTTCGTTTAAGGGCCTCAGTTTTTGGAAATTTTCAAACTGTCTAATATTACAGTTTTTACTCCACGAATGTCTTAGAAATGATAAATGAAAAAACTTTAATAAATGGAGTATGAGCATCAGACGCACGTATGTTGATTTATGCCTTCCGAAAGTCTAGATTTCGTTTGAGGGTCTCGGTTTTTGGGAATTTTCAAACTGTCTAATATTGCCGTTTTTACTACGCGAATGTCTTAATAATGATAAATGAAGAAACTTTAATAAATGGAGTATGACCATCAGACGAACGTATAATGATTTATGCCTTCCGAAAGTCGAGATTTCGTTTGAGGGTCTCGGTTTTAGGAAATTTTCAAACTGTCTAATATTGCAGTTTTAACTCCACGAATGTCCTAATAATGATAAATGAAGAAACTTTAATAAACGGAGTATGACCATCAGACGAACGTATGTTTTATTTATACCTTCCGGAAGTCGAGATTTCGTTTAAGGGCCTCGGTTTTTGGAAATTATCAAACTGTCTAATATTGCAGTTTTTACTCCATGAATGTCTTAATAATGATAAATGAAGAAACTTTAATAAATCGAGTATGACCATCAGACTTACGTATGTTGATTTATGCCTTCCGAAAGTCGAGATTTCGTTTGAGGGTCTCGGTTTTAGGAAATTTTCAAACTGTCTAATATGGCAGTTTTAACTCTATGAATGTCTTAATAATGATAAATGAAGAAACTTTTGTTAATGGAGTATGACCATCAGACGCACGTATGTTGATTTATGCCATCCGAAAGTCCAGATTTCGTTTGATGGTCTCGGTTTTAGGAAATTTTCAAACTGTCTAATATTGCAGTTTTAACTCCATGAATGTCTTAATAATGATAAATGCATAAACTTTAATAAATGGAGTATGACCATCAGACGCACGTATGTTGATTTATGCCTTCCAAAACTCGAGATTTCTTTTGAGGGTCTCGGTTTTTGGAAATTTTCAAACTGTCTACTATTACAGTTTTAACTCCTTAAATGTCTTAATAATGATAAATGAAGAAACTTTAATAAATGGAGTATGACCATCAGACGCACGTATGTTGATTTATGTCTTCCGAAAGTCGAGATTTCGTTTGATGGTCTCGATTTTAGAAATTTTCAAACTGTTTAATATGGCAGTTTTAACTCCCTGAATGTCTTAATAATGATAAATGAAGAAACTTTAATAAATGGAGTATGACCATCAGACGTTCGTATGTTGATTTATGCCTTCCGAAACTCGAGATTTCGTTTGAGGGTTTCGGTTTTTGGAAATTTTCAAACTGTCTAATATTGCAGTTTTAACCCCATAAATGTCTTAATAATGATAAATGAAAAAACATTAATAAATGGAGTATAACCATCAGACGCACGTATGTTGATTTATGCCTTCCGAAACTCGAGATTTCGTTTGAGGGCCTCGGTTTTTGGAAATTTTCAAACTGTCTAATATTGTAGTTTTAACTCCTTAAATCTCTTAATAATGATAAATGAAGAAACTTTAATAAATGGAGTATGACTATCAGACGCACGTATGTTGATTTATGCTTTCCGAAAGTCGAGATTTCGTTTGAGGGTCTCGGTTTTAGGAAATTTTCAAACTGTCTAATATTGCAGTTTTAACTCCACGAATATCCTAATAATGATAAATGAAGAAACTTTAATAAACGGAGTATGACCATCAGACGAACGTATGTTGATTTATACCTTCCGGAAGTCGAGATTTCGTTTAAGGGCCTCGGTTTTTGGAAATTATCAAACTGTCTAATATTGCAGTTTTTACTCCATAAATGTCTTAATAATGATAAATTAAGAAACTTTAATAAATGGAGTATGACCATCAGACGTACGTATGTTGATTTATGCCTTCCGAAAGTCGAGATTTCGTTTGAGGGTCTCGGTTTTAGGAAATTTTCAAACTCTCTAAAATTGCAGTTTTAACTCCATGAATGTCTTAATAATGATAAATGAAGAAACTTGAATAAATGGAGTATGAGCATCAGACGCACGTATGTTGATTTATGCCTTCCGAAACGCGAGATTTCGTTTGAGGGTCTCGGTTTTTGGGAATTTTCAAACTCTCTAAAATTGCAGTTTTAACTCCATGAATGTCTTAATAATGATAAATGAAGAAACTTGAATAAATGGAGTATGAGCATCAGACGCACGTATGTTGATTTATGCCTTCCGAAACGCGAGATTTCGTTTGAGGGTCTCGGTTTTTGGGAATTTTCAAACTATCTAATATTCCAGGTTTTACTCCACGAATGTCTTAATAATGATAAATGAAAAAACTTTAATAAATGGAGTATGACCATCAGACGCACGTATGCTGATTTATGCCTTCCGAAATTCGAGATTTCGTTTGAGGGTCTCGGTTTTAGGAAATTTTTAAACTATCTAATATTGCAGTTTTAACTCCACAAATGTCCTAATAATGATAAATGAGGAAACTTTATTAAACGGAGTATGACCATCAGACGAACGTATGTTGATTTATGCCTTCCGAAAGTCGAGATTTCGTTTAAGGGCCTCGGTTTTTGGAAATTTTCAAACTGTCTAATATTGAAGTTTTTACTCCACGAATGTCTTAATAATGATAAATGAAGAAACTTTAATAAGTGGAGTATAACCATCAGACGTACGTATGTTGATTTATGTCTTCCGAAAGTCGAGATTTCGTTTAAGGGCCTCGATTTTTAGGAAATTTTCAAATTGTCTAATATTGCATTTTTAACTCCATTAATGTCTTATAATGAGAAATTAAGAAACTTTAATAAATGGAGTATGACCATCAGACGCACGTATGTTGATTTATGCCTTCCGAAACTCGAGATTACGTTCGAGGGTCTCGGTTTTAGGAAATTTTCAAACTGTCTAATATTGCAGTTTTAACTCCATGAATATCTTAATAATCATAATTGAAGAAACTTTAATAAATGGAGTATGACCATCAGACGCACGTATGTTGATTTATGCCTTCCGAAAATCGAGATTTCGTTCGAGGGTCTCGGTTTTAGCAAATTTTCAAACTGTGTAATGTTGCAGTTTTAACTCCCTGAATGTCTTAATAATGATAAATGAAGAAACTTTAATAAATGGAGTATGACCATCAGACGTTCGTATGTTGATTTATGCCTTCCGAAACTCGAGATTTCGTTTGAGGGTTTCGGTTTTTGGAAATTTTCAAACTGTCTAATATTGCAGTTTTAACCCCATAAATGTCTTAATAATGATAAATGAAAAAACATTAATAAATGGAGTATAACCATCAGACGCACGTATGTTGATTTATGCCTTCCGAAACTCGAGATTTCGTTTGAGAGCCTCGGTTTTTGGAAATTTTCAAACTGTCTAATATTGCAGTTTTAACTCCTTAAATGTCTTAATAATGATAAATGAAGAAACTTTAGTAAATGGAGTATGACCATCAGACGCACGTATGTTGATTTATGCCTTCCGAAACTCGAGATTTCGTTTGAGGGCCTCGGTTTTTGGAAATTTTCAAACTGTCTAATATTGCAGTTTTAAATCCTTAAATCTCTTAATAATGATAAATGAAGAAACTTTAATAAATGGAGTATGACTATCAGACGCACGTATGTTGATTTATGCTTTCCGAAAGTCGAGATTTCGTTTGAGGGTCTCGGTTTTAGGAAATTTTCAAACTGTCTAATATTGCAGTTTTAACTCCACGAATGTCCTAATAATGATAAATGAAGAAACTTTAATAAATGGAGTATGACCATCAGACGCACGTATGTTGATTTATGCCTTCCGAAAGTCGAGATTTCGTTTAAGGGCCTCAGTTTTTGGAAATTTTCAAACTGTCTAATATTTCAGTTTTTACTCCACGAATGTCTTAATAATGATAAATGAAGAAACTTTAAAAAATGGAGTATGACCATCAGACGAACGTATGTTTTATTTATACCTTCCGGAAGTCGAGATTTCGTTTAAGGGCCTCGGTTTTTGGAAATTATCAAACTGTCTAATATTGCAGTTTTTACTCCATGAATGTCTTAATAATGATAAATGAAGAAACTTTAATAAATCGAGTATGACCATCAGACTTACGTATGTTGATTTATGCCTTCCGAAAGTCGAGATTTCGTTTGAGGGTCTCGGTTTTAGGAAATTTTCAAACTCTCTAATATTGCAGTTTTAACTCCATGAATGTCTTAATAATGATAAATGAAGAAACTTTAATACATGGAGTATGACCATCAGACGCACGTATGTTGATTTATGCCTTCCGAAACTCGAGATTTCGTTTGAGGGTCTTGGTTTTTGGGAATTTTCAAACCATCTAATATTGCAGTTTTAACTCCACGAATGTCTTAATAATGATAAATGAAGAAATTTTAATAAATGGAGTATGACCATCAGACGCACGTATGTTGATTTATGCCTTCCGAAAGTCGAGATTTCGTTTAAGGGCCTCAGTTTTTGGAAATTTTCAAACTGTCTAATATTTCAGTTTTTACTCCACGAATGTCTTAATAATGATAAATGAAGAAACTTTAAAAAATGGAGTATGACCATCAGACGTACGTATGTTGATTTATGCCTTCCGAAAATCGAGATTTCGTTTGAGGGTCTCGGTTTTCTGAAGTTTTCAAACTATCTAATATTGCAATTTTAACTCCATGAATGTCTTAATAATGATAAATGAAGAAACTTTAAAAAATGGAGTATGACCATCAGACGTACGTATGTTGATTTATGCCTTCCGAAAATCGAGATTTCGTTTGAGGGTCTCGGTTTTTGGAAGTTTTCAAACTATCTAATATTGCAATTTTAACTCCATGAATGTCTTAATAATGATAAATGAAGAAACTTTAATAAATAGAGTATGACTATCAGACGCACGTATGTTGATTTATGCCTTCCGAAAGTCGAGATTTCGTTTGAGGGTCTCGGTTTTTGGGAATTTTCAAACTGTCTAATATTGCAATTTTTACTCCACGAATGTCTTAATAATGATAAATGAAAAAACTTTAATAAATGGAGTATGACCATCAGACGCACGTATGCTGATTTATGCCTTCCGAAATTCGAGATTTCGTTTGAGGGTCTCGGTTTTAGGAAATTTTTAAACTATCTAATATTGCAGTTTTAACTCCACAAATGTCCTAATAATGATAAATGAGGAAACTTTATTAAACGGAGTATGACCATCGATTTAACGTATGTTGATTTATGCCTTCCGAAAGTCGAGATTTCGTTTAAGGGCCTCGGTTTTTGGAAATTTTCAAACTGTCTAATATTGAAGTTTTTACTCCACGAATGTCTTAATAATGATAAATGAAGAAACTTTAATAAGTGGAGTATAACCATCAGACGTACGTATGTTGATTTATGTCTTCCGAAAGTCGAGATTTCGTTTAAGGGCCTCGATTTTTAGGAAATTTTCAAATTGTCTAATATTGCATTTTTAACTCCATTAATGTCTTATAATGAGAAATTAAGAAACTTTAATAAATGGAGTATGACCATCAGACGCACGTATGTTGATTTATGCCTTCCGAAACTCGAGATTTCGTTCGAGGGTCTCGGTTTTAGGAAATTTTCAAACTGTCTAATATTGCAGTTTTAACTCCATGAATATCTTAATAATAATAATTGAAGAAACTTTAATAAATGGAGTATGACCATCAGACGCACGTATGTTGATTTATGCCTTTCGAAACTCAAGATTTCGTTTGAGGGTCTCGGCTTTAGGAAATTTTCAAACTGTCTAATATTGCAGTTTTAACTCCTTGAATGTCTTTATAATGATAAATGAAGGAACTTTAATAAATGGAGTATGACCATCAGACGCACGTATGTTGATTTATGCCTTCCGAAAATCGAGATTTCGTTCGAGGGTCTCGGTTTTAGCAAATTTTCAAACCGTGTAATGTTGCGTTTTAACTCCGTGAATGTCTTAATAATGATAAATTAAGAAACTTTAATAAATGGAGTATGACCATCAGACGCACGTATGTTGATTTATGCCTTCCGAAAGTCGAGATTTCGTTTGAGGGTCTCGGTTTTAGGAAATTTTTAAACTGTCTAATATTGCAGTTTTAACTCCACGAATGTCCTAATAATGATAAATGAAGAAACTTTAATAAACGGAGTATGACCTATCAGACGAACGTATGTTGATTTATACCTTCCGGAAGTCGAGATTTCGGTTAAGGGCCTCGGTTTTTGGAAATTATCAAACTGTCTAATATTGCGTTTTACTCCATGAATGTCTTAATAATGATAAATGAAGAAACTTTAATAAATGGAGTATGACCATCAGACGTACGTATGTTGATTTATGCCTTCCGAAAGTCGAGATTTCGTTTGAGTGTCTCGGTTTTAGGAAATTTTCAAACTCTCTAATATTGCAGTTTTAACTCCATGAATGTCTTAATAATGATAAATGAAGAAACTTTAATAAATGGAGTATGACCATCAGACGCACGTATGTTGATTTATGCCTTCCGAAACTCGAGATTTCGTTTGAGGGTCTCGATTTTGGGAATTTTCAAACTATCTAATATTGCAGTTTTTACTCCACGAATGTCTTAATAATGATAAATGAAGAAACTTTAAAAAATGGAGTATGACCATCAGACGCACGTATGTTGATTTATGCCTTCCGAAACTCAAGATTTCGTTTGAGGGTCTCGGCTTTAGGAAATTTTCAAACTGTCTAATATTGCGCTTTAACTCCTTGAATGTCTTTATAATGATAAATGAAGGAACTTTAATAAATGGAGTATGACCATCAGACGCACGTATGTTGATTTATGCCTTCCGAAAATCGAGATTTCGTTCGAGGGGTCTCGGTTTTAGCAAATTTTCAAACTGTGTAATGTTGCAGTTTTAACTCCGTGAATGTCTTAATAATGATAAATTAAGAAACTTTAATAAATTGAGTATGACCATCAGACGCACGTATGTTGATTTATGCCTTCCGAAAGTCGAGATTTCGTTTGAGAGTCTCGGTTTTAGGAAATTTTTAAACTATCTAATATTGCAGTTTTTACTCCACGAATGTCTTAATAATGATAAATGAAGAAACTTTAAAAAATGGAGTATGACCATCAGACGTACGTATGTTGATTTATGCCTTCCGAAAGTCGAGATTTCGTTTGAGAGTCTCGGTTTTAGGAAATTTTTAAACTATCTAATATTGCAGTTTTAACTCCACAAATGTCCTAATAATGATAAATGAGGAAACTTTATTAAACGGAGTATGACCATCAGACGAACGTATGTTGATTTATGCCTTCCGAAAGTCGAGATTTCGTTTAAGGGCCTCGGTTTTTGGAAATTTTCAAACTGTCTAATATTGAAGTTTTTACTCCACGAATGTCTTAATAATGATAAATGAAGAAACTTTAATAAGTGGAGTATAACCATCAGACGTACGTATGTTGATTTATGCCTTCCGAAAATCGAGATTTCGTTCGAGGGTCTCGGTTTTAGCAAATTTTCAAACTGTGTAATGTTGCGGTTTAACTCCGTGAATGTCTTAATAATGATAAATGAAGAAACTTTAATAAATGGAGTATGACCATACGACGCACGTATGTTGATTTATGCCTTCCGAAAGTCGAGATTTCGTTTGAGGGTCTCGGTTTTAGGAAATTTTTAAACTGTCTAATATTGCAGTTTTAACTCCACGAATGTCCTAATAATGATAAATGAAGAAACTTTAATAAACGGAGTATGACTTATCAGACGAACGTATGTTGATTTATACCTTCCGGAAGTCGAGATTTCGGTTAAGGGCCTCGGTTTTTGGAAATTATCAAACTGTCTAATATTGCAGTTTTTATCCATGAATGTCTTAATAATGATAAATGAAGAAACTTTAATAAATGGAGTATGACCATCAGACGTACGTATGTTGATTTATGCCTTCCGAAAGTCGAGATTTCGTTTGAGTGTCTCGGTTTTAGGAAATTTTCAAACTCTTTAATATTGCAGTTTTAACTCCATGAATGTCTTAATAATGATAAATGAAGAAACTTTAATAAATGGAGTATGACCATCAGACGCACGTATGTTGATTTATGCCTTCCGAAACTCGAGATTTCGTTTGAGGGTCTCGATTTTGGGAATTTTCAAACTATCTAATATTGCAGTTTTTACTCCACGAATGTCTTAATAATGATAAATGAAGAAACTTTAAAAAATGGAGTATGACCATCAGACGTACGTATGTTGATTTATGCCTTCCGAAAGTCGAGATTTCGTTTGAGAGTCTCGGTTTTAGGAAATTTTTAAACTATCTAATATTGCAGTTTTAACTCCACAAATGTCCTAATAATGATAAATGAGGAAACTTTATTAAACGGAGTATGACCATCAGACGAACGTATGTTGATTTATGCCTTCCGAAAGTCGAGATTTCGTTTAAGGGCCTCGGTAAATGGAAATTTTCAAACTGTCTAATATTGAAGTTTTTACTCCACGAATGTCTTAATAATGATAAATGAAGAAACTTTAATAAGTGGAGTATAACCATCAGACGTACGTATGTTGATTTATGTCTTCCGAAAGTCGAGATTTCGTTTAAGGGCCTCGATTTTTAGGAAATTTTCAAATTGTCTAATATTGCATTTTTAACTCCATTAATGTCTTATAATGAGAAATTAAGAAACTTTAATAAATGGAGTATGACCATCAGACGCACGTATGTTGATTTATGCCTTCCGAAACTCGAGATTTCGTTCGAGGGTCTCGGTTTTAGGAAATTTTCAAACTGTCTAATATTGCAGTTTTAACTCCATGAATATCTTAAAAATAATAATTGAAGAAACTTTAATAAATGGAGTATGACCATCAGACGCACGTATGTTGATTTATGCCTTCCGAAACTCAAGATTTCGTTTGAGGGTCTCGGCTTTAGGAAATTTTCAAACTGTCTAATATTGCAGTTTTAACTCCTTGAATGTCTTTATAATGATAAATGAAGGAACTTTAATAAATGGAGTATGACCATCAGACGCACGTATGTTGATTTATGCCTTCCGAAAATCGAGATTTCGTTCGAGGGTCTCGGTTTTAGCAAATTTTCAAACTGTGTAATGTTGCAGTTTTAACTCCGTGAATGTCTTAATAATGATAAATTAAGAAACTTTAATAAATGGAGTATGACCATCAGACGCACGTATGTTGATTTATGCCTTCCGAAAGTCGAGATTTTGTTTGAGGGTCTCGGTTTTAGGAAATTTTTAAACTGTCTAATATTGCAGTTTTAACTCCACGAATGTCCTAATAATGATAAATGAAGAAACTTTAATAAACGGAGTATGACCTATCAGACGAACGTATGTTGATTTATACCTTCCGGAAGTCGAGATTTCGGTTAAGGGCCTCGGTTTTGGGAAATTATCAAACTGTCTAATATTGCAGTTTTTACTCCATGAATGTCTTAATAATGATAAATGAAGAAACTTTAATAAATGGAGTATGACCATCAGACGTACGTATGTTGATTTATGCCTTCCGAAAGTCGAGATTTCGTTTGAGTGTCTCGGTTTTAGGAAATTTTCAAACTCTCTAATATTGCAGTTTTAACTCCATAAATGTCTTAATAATGATAAATGAAGAAACTTTAATAAATGGAGTATGACCATCAGACGCACGTATGTTGATTTATGCCTTCCGAAACTCGAGATTTCGTTTGAGGGTCTCGATTTTGGGAATTTTCAAACTATCTAATATTGCAGTTTTTACTCCACGAATGTCTTAATAATGATAAATGAAGAAACTTTAAAAAATGGAGTATGACCATCAGACGCACGTATGTTGATTTATGCCTTCCGAAACTCAAGATTTCGTTTGAGGGTCTCGGCTTTAGGAAATTTTCAAACTGTCTAATATTGCAGTTTTAACTCCTTGAATGTCTTTATAATGATAAATGAAGGAACTTTAATAAATGGAGTATGACCATCAGACGCACGTATGTTGATTTATGCCTTCCGAAAATCGAGATTTCGTTCGAGGGTCTCGGTTTTAGCAAATTTTCAAACTGTGTAATGTTGCAGTTTTAACTCCGTGAATGTCTTAATAATGATAAATTAAGAAACTTTAATAAATTGAGTATGACCATCAGACGCACGTATGTTGATTTATGCCTTCCGAAAGTCGAGATTTCGTTTGAGAGTCTCGGTTTTAGGAAATTTTTAAACTATCTAATATTGCAGTTTTTACTCCACGAATGTCTTAATAATGATAAATGAAGAAACTTTAAAAAATGGAGTATGACCATCAGACGTACGTATGTTGATTTATGCCTTCCGAAAGTCGAGATTTCGTTTGAGAGTCTCGGTTTTAGGAAATTTTTAAACTATCTAATATTGCAGTTTTAACTCCACAAATGTCCTAATAATGATAAATGAGGAAACTTTATTAAACGGAGTATGACCATCAGACGAACGTATGTTGATTTATGCCTTCCGAAAGTCGAGATTTCGTTTAAGGGCCTCGGTTTTTGGAAATTTTCAAACTGTCTAATATTGAAGTTTTTACTCCACGAATGTCTTAATAATGATAAATGAAGAAACTTTAATAAGTGGAGTATAACCATCAGACGTACGTATGTTGATTTATGCCTTCCGAAAATCGAGATTTCGTTCGAGGGTCTCGGTTTTAGCAAATTTTCAAACTGTGTAATGTTGCAGTTTTAACTCCGTGAATGTCTTAATAATGATAAATTAAGAAACTTTAATAAATGGAGTATGACCATCAGACGCACGTATGTTGATTTATGCCTTCCGAAAGTCGAGATTTCGTTTGAGGGTCTCGGTTTTAGGAAATTTTTAAACTGTCTAATATTGCAGTTTTAACTCCACGAATGTCCTAATAATGATAAATGAAGAAACTTTAATAAACGGAGTATGACCTATCAGACGAACGTATGTTGATTTATACCTTCCGGAAGTCGAGATTTCGGTTAAGGGCCTCGGTTTTTGGAAATTATCAAACTGTCTAATATTGCAGTTTTTACTCCATGAATGTCTTAATAATGATAAATGAAGAAACTTTAATAAATGGAGTATGACCATCAGACGTACGTATGTTGATTTATGCCTTCCGAAAGTCGAGATTTCGTTTGAGTGTCTCGGTTTTAGGAAATTTTCAAACTCTTTAATATTGCAGTTTTAACTCCATGAATGTCTTAATAATGATAAATGAAGAAACTTTAATAAATGGAGTATGACCATCAGACGCACGTATGTTGATTTATGCCTTCCGAAACTCGAGATTTCGTTTGAGGGTCTCGATTTTGGGAATTTTCAAACTATCTAATATTGCAGTTTTTACTCCACGAATGTCTTAATAATGATAAATGAAGAAACTTTAAAAAATGGAGTATGACCATCAGACGTACGTATGTTGATTTATGCCTTCCGAAAGTCGAGATTTCGTTTGAGAGTCTCGGTTTTAGGAAATTTTTAAACTATCTAATATTGCGTTTAACTCCACAAATGTCCTAATAATGATAAATGAGGAAACTTTATTAAACGGAGTATGACCATCAGACGAACGTATGTTGATTTATGCCTTCCGAAAGTCGAGATTTCGTTTAAGGGCCTCGGTTTTTGGAAATTTTCAAACTGTCTAATATTGAAGTTTTTACTCCACGAATGTCTTAATAATGATAAATGAAGAAACTTTAATAAGTGGAGTATAACCATCAGACGTACGTATGTTGATTTATGTCTTCCGAAAGTCGAGATTTCGTTTAAGGGCCTCGATTTTTAGGAAATTTTCAAATTGTCTAATATTGCATTTTTAACTCCATTAATGTCTTATAATGAGAAATTAAGAAACTTTAATAAATGGAGTATGACCATCAGACGCACGTATGTTGATTTATGCCTTCCGAAACTCGAGATTTCGTTCGAGGGTCTCGGTTTTAGGAAATTTTCAAACTGTCTAATATTGCAGTTTTAACTCCATGAATATCTTAATAATAATAATTGAAGAAACTTTAATAAATGGAGTATGACCATCAGACGCACGTATGTTGATTTATGCCTTCCGAAACTCAAGATTTCGTTTGAGGGTCTCGGCTTTAGGAAATTTTCAAACTGTCTAATATTGCAGTTTTAACTCCTTGAATGTCTTTATAATGATAAATGAATGAACTTTAATAAATGGAGTATGACCATCAGACGCACGTATGTTGATTTATGCCTTCCGAAAATCGAGATTTCGTTCGAGGGTCTCGGTTTTAGCAAATTTTCAAACTATCTAATATTGCAGTTTTTACTCCACGAATGTCTTAATAATGATAAATGAAGAAACTTTAAAAAATGGAGTATGACCATCAGACGCACGTATGTTGATTTATGCCTTCCGAAACTCAAGATTTCGTTTGAGGGTCTCGGCTTTAGGAAATTTTCAAACTGTCTAATATTGCAGTTTTAACTCCTTGAATGTCTTTATAATGATAAATGAAGGCACTTTAATAAATGGAGTATGACCATCGGGCGCTACGTATGTTGATTTATGCCTTCCGAAAATCGAGATTTCGTTCGAGGGTCTCGGTTTTAGCAAATTTTCAAACTGTGTAATGTTGCAGTTTTAACTCCGTGAATGTCTTAATAATGATAAATGAAGAAACTTTAATAAATGGAGTATGACCATCAGACGCACGTATGTTGATTTATGCCTTCCGAAAGTCGAGATTTCGTTTGAGGGTCTCGGTTTTAGGAAATTTTTAAACTGTCTAATATTGCAGTTTTAACTCCACGAATGTCCTAATAATGATAAATGAAGAAACTTTAATAAACGGAGTATGACCTATCAGACGAACGTATGTTGATTTATACCTTCCTAAGTCGAGATTTCGGTTAAGGGCCTCGGTTTTGGAAATTATCAAACTGTCTAATATTGCGTTTTACTCCATGAATGTCTTAATAATGATAAATGAAGAAACTTTAATAAATGGAGTATGACCATCAGACGTACGTATGTTGATTTATGCCTTCCGAAAGTCGAGATTTCGTTTGAGTGTCTCGGTTTTAGGAAATTTTCAAACTCTTTAATATTGCGTTTTAACTCCATGAATGTCTTAATAATGATAAATGAAGAAACTTTAATAAATGGAGTATGACCATCAGACGCACGTATGTTGATTTATGCCTTCCGAAACTCGAGATTTCGTTTGAGGGTCTCGATTTTGGGAATATTCAAACTATCTAATATTGCGTTTTACTCCACGAATGTCTTAATAATGATAAATGAAGAAACTTTAAAAAATGGAGTATGACCATCAGATGTACGTATGTTGATTTATGCCATCCGAAAGTCGAGATTTCGTTTGAGAGTCTCGGTTTTAGGAAATTTTTAAACTATCTAATATTGCAGTTTTAACTCCACAAATGTCCTAATAATGATAAATGAGGAAACTTTATTAAACGGAGTATGACCATCAGACGAACGTATGTTGATTTATGCCTTCCGAAAGTCGAGATTTCGTTTAAGGGCCTCGGTTTTTGGAAATTTTCAAACTGTCTAATATTGAAGTTTTTACTCCACGAATGTCTTAATAATGATAAATGAAGAAACTTTAATAAGTGGAGTATAACCATCAGACGTACGTATGTTGATTTATGTCTTCCGAAAGTCGAGATTTCGTTTAAGGGCCTCGATTTTTAGGAAATTTTCAAATTGTCTAATATTGCATTTTTAACTTCATTAATGTCTTATAATGAGAAATTAAGAAACTTTAATAAATGGAGTATGACCATCAGACGCACGTATGTTGATTTATGCCTTCCGAAACTCGAGATTTCGTTCGAGGGTCTCGGTTTTAGGAAATTTTCAAACTGTCTAATATTGCAGTTTTAACTCCATGAATATCTTAATAATAATAATTGAAGAAACTTTAATAAATGGAGTATGACCATCAGACGCACGTATGTTGATTTATGCCTTCCGAAAGTCGAGATTTCGTTTGAGGGTCTCGGTTTTAGGAAATTTTTAAACTGTCTAATATTGCAGTTTTAACTCCACGAATGTCCTAATAATGATAAATGAAGAAACTTTAATAAACGGAGTATGACCTATCAGACGAACGTATGTTGATTTATACCTTCCGGAAGTCGAGATTTCGGTTAAGGACCTCGGTTTTTGGAAATTATCAAACTGTCTAATATTGCAGTTTTTACTCCATGAATGTCTTAATAATGATAAATGAAGAAACTTTAATAAATGGAGTATGACCATCAGACGTACGTATGTTGATTTATGCCTTCCGAAAGTCGAGATTTCGTTTGAGTGTCTCGGTTTTAGGAAATTTTCAAACTCTTTAATATTGCAGTTTTAACTCCATGAATGTCTTAATAATGATAAATGAAGAAACTTTAATAAATGGAGTATGACCATCAGACGCACGTATGTTGATTTATGCCTTCCGAAACTCGAGATTTCGTTTGAGGGTCTCGATTTTGGGAATTTTCAAACTATCTAATATTGCAGTTTTTACTCCACGAATGTCTTAATAATGATAAATGAAGAAACTTTAAAAAATGGAGTATGACCATCAGACGTACGTATGTTGATTTATGCCTTCCGAAAGTCGAGATTTCGTTTGAGAGTCTCGGTTTTAGGAAATTTTTAAACTATCTAATATTGCAGTTTTAACTCCACAAATGTCCTAATAATGATAAATGAGGAAACTTTATTGAACGGAGTATGACCATCAGACGAACGTATGTTGATTTATGCCTTCCGAAAGTCGAGATTTCGTTTAAGGGCCTCGGTTTTTGGAAATTTTCAAACTGTCTAATATTGAAGTTTTTACTCCACGAATGTCTTAATAATGATAAATGAAGAAACTTTAATAAGTGGAGTATAACCATCAGACGTACGTATGTTGATTTATGTCTTCCGAAAGTCGAGATTTCGTTTAAGGGCCTCGATTTTTAGGAAATTTTCAAATTGTCTAATATTGCATTTTTAACTCCATTAATGTCTTATAATGAGAAATTAAGAAACTTTAATAAATGGAGTATGACCATCAGACGCACGTATGTTGATTTATGCCTTCCGAAACTCGAGATTTCGTTCGAGGGTCTCGGTTTTAGGAAATTTTCAAACTGTCTAATATTGCAGTTTTAACTCCATGAATATCTTAATAATAATAATTGAAGAAACTTTAATAAATGGAGTATGACCATCAGACGCACGTATGTTGATTTATACCTTCCGAAACTCAAGATTTCGTTTGAGGGTCTCGGCTTTAGGAAATTTTCAAACTGTCTAATATTGCAGTTTTAACTCCTTGAATGTCTTTATAATGATAAATGAAGGAACTTTAATAAATGGAGTATGACCATCAGACGCACGTATGTTGATTTATGCCTTCCGAAAATCGAGATTTCGTTCGAGGGTCTCGGTTTTAGCAAATTTTCAAACTATCTAATATTGCAGTTTTTACTCCACGAATGTCTTAATAATGATAAATGAAGAAACTTTAAAAAATGGAGTATGACCATCAGACGCACGTATGTTGATTTATGCCTTCCGAAACTCAAGATTTCGTTTGAGGGTCTCGGCTTTAGGAAATTTTCAAACTGTCTAATATTGCAGTTTTAACACCTTGAATGTCTTTATAATGATAAATGAAGGAACTTTAATAAATGGAGTATGACCATCAGACGCACGTATGTTGATTTATGCCTTCCGAAAATCGAGATTTCGTTCGAGGGTCTCGGTTTTAGCAAATTTTCAAACTATCTAATATTGCAGTTTTTACTCCACGAATGTCTTAATAATGATAAATGAAGAAACTTTAAAAAATGGAGTATGACCATCAGACGCACGTATGTTGATTTATGCCTTCCGAAACTCAAGATTTCGTTTGAGGGTCTCGGCTTTAGGAAATTTTCAAACTGTCTAATATTGCGCTTTTAACTCCTTGAATGTCTTTATAATGATAAATGAAGGAACTTTAATAAATGGAGTATGACCATCGACGACACGTATGTTGATTTATGCCTTCCGAAAATCGAGATTTCGTTCGAGGGTCTCGGTTTTAGCAAATTTTCAAACTGTGTAATGTTGCAGTTTTAACTCCGTGAATGTCTTAATAATGATAAATTAAGAAACTTTAATAAATGGAGTATGACCATCAGACGCACGTATGTTGATTTATGCCTTCCGAAAGTCGAGATTTCGTTTGAGGGTCTCGGTTTTAGGAAATTTTTAAACTGTCTAATATTGCAGTTTTAACTCCACGAATGTCCTAATAATGATAAATGAAGAAACTTTAATAAACGGAGTATGACCTATCAGACGAACGTATGTTGATTTATACCTTCCGGAAGTCGAGATTTCGGTTAAGGGCCTCGGTTTTTGGAAATTATCAAACTGTCTAATATTGCAGTTTTTACTCCATGAATGTCTTAATAATGATAAATGAAGAAACTTTAATAAATGGAGTATGACCATCAGACGTACGTATGTTGATTTATGCCTTCCGAAAGTCGAGATTTCGTTTGAGTGTCTCGGTTTTAGGAAATTTTCAAACTCTTTAATATTGCAGTTTTAACTCCATGAATGTCTTAATAATGATAAATGAAGAAACTTTAATAAATGGAGTATGACCATCAGACGCACGTATGTTGATTTATGCCTTCCGAAACTCGAGATTTCGTTTGAGGGTCTCGATTTTGGGAATATTCAAACTATCTAATATTGCAGTTTTTACTCCACGAATGTCTTAATAATGATAAATGAAGAAACTTTAAAAAATGGAGTATGACCATCAGATGTACGTATGTTGATTTATGCCATCCGAAAGTCGAGATTTCGTTTGAGAGTCTCGGTTTTAGGAAATTTTTAAACTATCTAATATTGCAGTTTTAACTCCACAAATGTCCTAATAATGATAAATGAGGAAACTTTATTAAACGGAGTATGACCATCAGACGAACGTATGTTGATTTATGCCTTCCGAAAGTCGAGATTTCGTTTAAGGGCCTCGGTTTTTGGAAATTTTCAAACTGTCTAATATTGAAGTTTTTACTCCACGAATGTCTTAATAATGATAAATGAAGAAACTTTAATAAGTGGAGTATAACCATCAGACGTACGTATGTTGATTTATGTCTTCCGAAAGTCGAGATTTCGTTTAAGGGCCTCGATTTTTAGGAAATTTTCAAATTGTCTAATATTGCATTTTTAACTTCATTAATGTCTTATAATGAGAAATTAAGAAACTTTAATAAATGGAGTATGACCATCAGACGCACGTATGTTGATTTATGCCTTCCGAAACTCGAGATTTCGTTCGAGGGTCTCGGTTTTAGGAAATTTTCAAACTGTCTAATATTGCAGTTTTAACTCCATGAATATCTTAATAATAATAATTGAAGAAACTTTAATAAATGGAGTATGACCATACGACGCACGTATGTTGATTTATGCCTTCCGAAAGTCGAGATTTCGTTTGAGGGTCTCGGTTTTAGGAAATTTTTAAACTGTCTAATATTGCAGTTTTAACTCCACGAATGTCCTAATAATGATAAATGAAGAAACTTTAATAAACGGAGTATGACCTATCAGACGAACGTATGTTGATTTATACCTTCCGGAAGTCGAGATTTCGGTTAAGGACCTCGGTTTTTGAAATTATCAAACTGTCTAATATTGCGCTTTTACTCCATGAATGTCTTAATAATGATAAATGAAGAAACTTTAATAAATGGAGTATGACCATCAGACGTACGTATGTTGATTTATGCCTTCCGAAAGTCGAGATTTCGTTTGAGTGTCTCGGTTTTAGGAAATTTTCAAACTCTTTAATATTGCAGTTTTAACTCCATGAATGTCTTAATAATGATAAATGAAGAAACTTTAATAAATGGAGTATGACCATCAGACGCACGTATGTTGATTTATGCCTTCCGAAACTCGAGATTTCGTTTGAGGGTCTCGATTTTGGGAATTTTCAAACTATCTAATATTGCGTTTTACTCCACGAATGTCTTAATAATGATAAATGAAGAAACTTTAAAAAATGGAGTATGACCATCAGACGTACGTATGTTGATTTATGCCTTCCGAAAGTCGAGATTTCGTTTGAGAGTCTCGGTTTTAGGAAATTTTTAAACTATCTAATATTGCAGTTTTAACTCCACAAATGTCCTAATAATGATAAATGAGGAAACTTTATTAAACGGAGTATGACCATCAGACGAACGTATGTTGATTTATGCCTTCCGAAAGTCGAGATTTCGTTTAAGGGCCTCGGTTTTTGGAAATTTTCAAACTGTCTAATATTGAAGTTTTTACTCCACGAATGTCTTAATAATGATAAATGAAGAAACTTTAATAAGTGGAGTATAACCATCAGACGTACGTATGTTGATTTATGTCTTCCGAAAGTCGAGATTTCGTTTAAGGGCCTCGATTTTTAGGAAATTTTCAAATTGTCTAATATTGCATTTTTAACTCCATTAATGTCTTATAATGAGAAATTAAGAAACTTTAATAAATGGAGTATGACCATCAGACGCACGTATGTTGATTTATGCCTTCCGAAACTCGAGATTTCGTTCGAGGGTCTCGGTTTTAGGAAATTTTCAAACTGTCTAATATTGCAGTTTTAACTCCATGAATATCTTAATAATAATAATTGAAGAAACTTTAATAAATGGAGTATGACCATCAGACGCACGTATGTTGATTTATACCTTCCGAAACTCAAGATTTCGTTTGAGGGTCTCGGCTTTAGGAAATTTTCAAACTGTCTAATATTGCAGTTTTAACTCCTTGAATGTCTTTATAATGATAAATGAAGGAACTTTAATAAATGGAGTATGACCATCAGACGCACGTATGTTGATTTATGCCTTCCGAAAATCGAGATTTCGTTCGAGGGTCTCGGTTTTAGCAAATTTTCAAACTATCTAATATTGCAGTTTTTACTCCACGAATGTCTTAATAATGATAAATGAAGAAACTTTAAAAAATGGAGTATGACCATCAGACGCACGTATGTTGATTTATGCCTTCCGAAACTCAAGATTTCGTTTGAGGGTCTCGGCTTTAGGAAATTTTCAAACTGTCTAATATTGCAGTTTTAACTCTTTGAATGTCTTTATAATGATAAATGAAGGAACTTTAATAAATGGAGTATGACCATCAGACGCACGTATGTTGATTTATGCCTTCCGAAAATCGAGATTTCGTTCGAGGGTCTCGGTTTTAGCAAATTTTCAAACTGTGTAATGTTGCAGTTTTAACTCCGTGAATGTCTTAATAATGATAAATTAAGAAACTTTAATAAATGGAGTATGACCATCAGACGCACGTATGTTGATTTATGCCTTCCGAAAGTCGAGATTTCGTTTGAGGGTCTCGGTTTTAGGAAATTTTTAAACTGTCTAATATTGCAGTTTTAACTCCACGAATGTCCTAATAATGATAAATGAAGAAACTTTAATAAACGGAGTATGACCTATCAGACGAACGTATGTTGATTTATACCTTCCGGAAGTCGAGATTTCGGTTAAGGGCCTCGGTTTTTGGAAATTATCAAACTGTCTAATATTGCAGTTTTTACTCCATGAATGTCTTAATAATGATAAATGAAGAAACTTTAATAAATGGAGTATGACCATCAGACGTACGTATGTTGATTTATGCCTTCCGAAAGTCGAGATTTCGTTTGAGTGTCTCGGTTTTAGGAAATTTTCAAACTCTTTAATATTGCAGTTTTAACTCCATGAATGTCTTAATAATGATAAATGAAGAAACTTTAATAAATGGAGTATGACCATCAGACGCACGTATGTTGATTTATGCCTTCCGAAACTCGAGATTTCGTTTGAGGGTCTCGATTTTGGGAATTTTCAAACTATCTAATATTGCAGTTTTTACTCCACGAATGTCTTAATAATGATAAATGAAGAAAGTTTAAAAAATGGAGTATGACCATCAGACGTACGTATGTTGATTTATGCCTTCCGAAAGTCGAGATTTCGTTTGAGAGTCTCGGTTTTAGGAAATTTTTAAACTATCTAATATTGCAGTTTTAACTCCACAAATGTCCTAATAATGATAAATGAGGAAACTTTATTAAACGGAGTATGACCATCAGACGAACGTATGTTGATTTATACCTTCCGGAAGTCGAGATTTCGGTTAAGGGCCTCGGTTTTTGGAAATTATCAAACTGTCTAATATTGCAGTTTTTACTCCATGAATGTCTTAATAATGATAAATGAAGAAACTTTAATAAATGGAGTATGACCATCAGACGTACGTATGTTGATTTATGCCTTCCGAAAGTCGAGATTTCGTTTGAGTGTCTCGGTTTTAGGAAATTTTCAAACTCTTTAATATTGCAGTTTTAACTCCATGAATGTCTTAATAATGATAAATGAAGAAACTTTAATAAATGGAGTATGACCATCAGACGCACGTATGTTGATTTATGCCTTCCGAAACTCGAGATTTCGTTTGAGGGTCTCGATTTTGGGAATTTTCAAACTATCTAATATTGCAGTTTTTACGCCACGAATGTCTTAATAATGATAAATGAAGAAACTTTAAAAAATGAAGTATGACCATCAGACGTACGTATGTTGATTTATGCCTTCCGAAAGTCGAGATTTCGTTTGAGAGTCTCGGTTTTAGGAAATTTTTAAACTATCTAATATTGCAGTTTTAACTCCACAAATGTCCTAATAATGATAAATGAGGAAACTTTATTAAACGGAGTATGACCATCAGACGAACGTAGGTTGATTTATGCCTTCCGAAAGTCGAGATTTCGTTTAAGGGCCTCGGTTTTTGGAAATTTTCAAACTGTCTAATATTGAAGTTTTTACTCCACGAATGTCTTAATAATGATAAATGAAAAAACTTTAATAAGTGGAGTATAACCATCAGACGTACGTATGTTGATTTATGTCTTCCGAAAGTCGAGATTTCGTTTAAGGGCCTCGATTTTTAGGAAATTTTCAAATTGTCTAATATTGCATTTTTAACTCCATTAATGTCTTATAATGAGAAATTAAGAAACTTTAATAAATGGAGTATGACCATCAGACGCACGTATGTTGATTTATGCCTTCCGAAACTCGAGATTTCGTTCGAGGGTCTCGGTTTTAGGAAATTTTCAAACTGTCTAATATTGCAGTTTTAACTCCATGAATATCTTAATAATAATAATTGAAGAAACTTTAATAAATGGAGTATGACCATCAGACGCACGTATGTTGATTTATGCCTTCCGAAAGTCGAGATTTCGTTTGAGGGTCTCGGTTTTAGGAAATTTTTAAACTGTCTAATATTGCAGTTTTAACTCCACGAATGTCCTAATAATGATAAATGAAGAAACTTTAATAAACGGAGTATGACCTATCAGACGAACGTATGTTGATTTATACCTTCCGGAAGTCGAGATTTCGGTTAAGGGCCTCGGTTTTTGGAAATTATCAAACTGTCTAATATTGCAGTTTTTACTCCATGAATGTCTTAATAATGATAAATGAAGAAACTTTAATAAATGGAGTATGACCATCAGACGTACGTATGTTGATTTATGCCTTCCGAAAGTCGAGATTTCGTTTGAGTGTCTCGGTTTTAGGAAATTTTCAAACTCTTTAATATTGCGCTTTAACTCCATGAATGTCTTAATAATGATAAATGAAGAAACTTTAATAAATGGAGTATGACCATCGGACGCACGTATGTTGATTTATGCCTTCCGAAACTCGAGATTTCGTTTGAGGGTCTCGATTTTGGGAATTTTCAAACTATCTAATATTGCGTTTTACTCCACGAATGTCTTAATAATGATAAATGAAGAAACTTTAAAAAATGGAGTATGACCATCAGACGTACGTATGTTGATTTATGCCTTCCGAAAGTCGAGATTTCCTTTGAGAGTCTCGGTTTTAGGAAATTTTTAAACTATCTAATATTGCGCTTTAACTCCACAAATGTCCTAATAATGATAAATGAGGAAACTTTATTAAACGGAGTATGACCATCAGACGAACGTATGTTGATTTATGTCTTCCGAAAGTCGAGATTTCGTTTAAGGGCCTCGGTTTTTGGAAATTTTCAAACTGTCTAATATTGCAGTTTTTACTCCATGAATGTCTTAATAATGATAAATGAAGAAACTTTAATAAATGGAGTATGACCATCAGACGTACGTATGTTGATTTATGCCTTCCGAAAGTCGAGATTTTGTTTGAGTGTCTCGGTTTTAGGAAATTTTCAAACTCTTTAATATTGCAGTTTTAACTCCATGAATGTCTTAATAATGATAAATGAAGAAACTTTAATAAATGGAGTATGACCATCAGACGCACGTATGTTGATTTATGCCTTCCGAAACTCGAGATTTCGTTTGAGTGTCTCGGTTTTAGGAAATTTTCAAACTCTTTAATATTGCAGTTTTAACTCCATGAATGTCTTAATAATGATAAATGAAGAAACTTTAATAAATGGAGTATGATCATCAGACGCACGTATGTTGATTTATGCCTTCCGAAACTCGAGATTTCGTTTGAGGGTCTCGATTTTGGGAATTTTCAAACTATCTAATATTGCAGTTTTTACTCCACGAATGTCTTAATAATGATAAATGAAGAAACTTTAAAAAATGGAGTATGACCATCAGACGTACGTATGTTGATTTATGCTTTCCGAAAGTCGAGATTTCGTTTGAGAGTCTCGGTTTTAGGAAATTTTTAAACTATCTAATATTGCAGTTTTAACTCCACAAATGTCCTAATAATGATAAATGAGGAAACTTTATTAAACGGAGTATGACCATCGAGAACGTATGTTGATTTATGCCTTCCGAAAGTCGAGATTTCGTTTAAGGGCCTCGGTTTTTGGAAATTTTCAAACTGTCTAATATTGAAGTTTTTACTCCACGAATGTCTTAATAATGATAAATGAAGAAACTTTAATAAGTGGAGTATAACCATCAGACGTACGTATGTTGATTTATGTCTTCCGAAAGTCGAGATTTCGTTTAAGGGCCTCGATTTTTAGGAAATTTTCAAATTGTCTAATATTGCATTTTTAACTCCATTAATGTCTTATAATGAGAAATTAAGAAACTTTAATAAATGGAGTATGACCATCAGACGCACGTATGTTGATTTATGCCTTCCGAAACTCGAGATTTCGTTCGAGGGTCTCGGTTTTAGGAAATTTTCAAACTGTCTAATATTGCAGTTTTAACTCCATGAATATCTTAATAATAATAATTGAAGAAACTTTAATAAATGGAGTATGACCATCAGACGCACGTATGTTGATTTATGCCTTCCGAAAGTCGAGATTTCGTTTGAGGGTCTCGGTTTTAGGAAATTTTTAAACTGTCTAATATTGCAGTTTTAACTCCACGAATGTCCTAATAATGATAAATGAAGAAACTTTAATAAACGGAGTATGACCTATCAGACGAACGTATGTTGATTTATACCTTCCGGAAGTCGAGATTTCGGTTAAGGGCCTCGGTTTTTGGAAATTATCAAACTGTCTAATATTGCAGTTTTTACTCCATGAATGTCTTAATAATGATAAATGAAGAAACTTTAATAAATGGAGTATGACCATCAGACGTACGTATGTTGATTTATGCCTTCCGAAAGTCGAGATTTCGTTTGAGTGTCTCGGTTTTAGGAAATTTTCAAACTCTTTAATATTGCAGTTTTAACTTCATGAATGTCTTAATAATGATAAATGAAGAAACTTTAATAAATGGAGTATGACCATCAGACGCACGTATGTTGATTTATGCCTTCCGAAACTCGAGATTTCGTTTGAGGGTCTCGATTTTGGGAATTTTCAAACTATCTAATATTGCAGTTTTTACTCCACGAATGTCTTAATAATGATAAATGAAGAAACTTTAAAAAATGGAGTATGACCATCAGACGTACGTATGTTGATTTATGCCTTCCGAAAGTCGAGATTTCGTTTGAGAGTCTCGGTTTTAGGAAATTTTTAAACTATCTAATATTGCAGTTTTAACTCCACAAATGTCCTAATAATGATAAATGAGGAAACTTTATTAAACGGAGTATGACCATCAGACGAACGTATGTTGATTTATGTCTTCCGAAAGTCGAGATTTCGTTTAAGGGCCTCGGTTTTTGGAAATTTTCAAACTGTCTAATATTGCAGTTTTTACTCCATGAATGTCTTAATAATGATAAATGAAGAAACTTTAATAAATGGAGTATGACCATCAGACGTACGTATGTTGATTTATGCCTTCCGAAAGTCGAGATTTTGTTTGAGTGTCTCGGTTTTAGGAAATTTTCAAACTCTTTAATATTGCAGTTTTAACTCCATGAATGTCTTAATAATGATAAATGAAGAAACTTTAATAAATGGAGTATGACCATCAGACGCACGTATGTTGATTTATGCCTTCCGAAACTCGAGATTTCGTTTGAGTGTCTCGGTTTTAGGAAATTTTCAAACTCTTTAATATTGCAGTTTTAACTCCATGAATGTCTTAATAATGATAAATGAAGAAACTTTAATAAATGGAGTATGACCATCAGACGCACGTATGTTGATTTATGCCTTCCGAAACTCGAGATTTCGTTTGAGGGTCTCGATTTTGGGAATTTTCAAACTATCTAATATTGCAGTTTTTACTCCACGAATGTCTTAATAATGATAAATGAAGAAACTTTAAAAAATGGAGTATGACCATCAGACGTACGTATGTTGATTTATGCTTTCCGAAAGTCGAGATTTCGTTTGAGAGTCTCGGTTTTAGGAAATTTTTAAACTATCTAATATTGCAGTTTTAACTCCACAAATGTCCTAATAATGATAAATGAGGAAACTTTATTAAACGGAGTATGACCATTAGACGAACGTATGTTGATTTATGCCTTCCGAAAGTCGAGATTTCGTTTAAGGGCCTCGGTTTTTGGAAATTTTCAAACTGTCTAATATTGAAGTTTTTACTCCACGAATGTCTTAATAATGATAAATGAAGAAACTTTAATAAGTGGAGTATAACCATCAGACGTACGTATGTTGATTTATGTCTTCCGAAAGTCGAGATTTCGTTTAAGGGCCTCGATTTTTAGGAAATTTTCAAATTGTCTAATATTGCATTTTTAACTCCATTAATGTCTTATAATGAGAAATTAAGAAACTTTAATAAATGGAGTATGACCATCAGACGCACGTATGTTGATTTATGCCTTCCGAAACTCGAGATTTCGTTCGAGGGTCTCGGTTTTAGGAAATTTTCAAACTGTCTAATATTGCAGTTTTAACTCCATGAATATCTTAATAATAATAATTGAAGAAACTTTAATAAATGGAGTATGACCATCAGACGCACGTATGTTGATTTATGCCTTCCGAAACTCAAGATTTCGTTTGAGGGTCTCGGCTTTAGGAAATTTTCAAACTGTCTAATATTGCGTTTTTTAACTCCTTGAATGTCTTTATAATGATAAATGAAGGAACTTTAATAAATGGAGTATGACCATCAGACGCACGTATGTTGATTTATGCCTTCCGAAAATCGAGATTTCGTTCGAGGGTCTCGGTTTTAGCAAATTTTCAAACTATCTAATATTGCAGTTTTTACTCCACGAATGTCTTAATAATGATAAATGAAGAAACTTTAAAAAATGGAGTATGACCATCAGACGCACGTATGTTGATTTATGCCTTCCGAAACTCGAGATTTCGTTTGAGGGTCTCGATTTTGGGAATTTTCAAACTATCTAATATTGCAGTTTTTACTCCACGAATGTCTTAATAATGATAAATGAAGAAACTTTAAAAAATGGAGTATGACCATCAGACGTACGTATGTTGATTTATGCTTTCCGAAAGTCGAGATTTCGTTTGAGAGTCTCGGTTTTAGGAAATTTTTAAACTATCTAATATTGCAGTTTTAACTCCACAAATGTCCTAATAATGATAAATGAGGAAACTTTATTAAACGGAGTATGACCATCAGACGAACGTATGTTGATTTATGCCTTCCGAAAGTCGAGATTTCGTTTAAGGGCCTCGGTTTTTGGAAATTTTCAAACTGTCTAATATTGAAGTTTTTACTCCACGAATGTCTTAATAATGATAAATGAAGAAACTTTAATAAGTGGAGTATAACCATCGACGTACGTATGTTGATTTATGTCTTAGAAAGTCGAGATTTTGTTTAAGGGCCTCGATTTTTAGGAAATTTTCAAATTGTCTAATATTGCATTTTTAACTCCATTAATGTCTTATAATGAGAAATTAAGAAACTTTAATAAATGGAGTATGACCATCAGACGCACGTATGTTGATTTATGCCTTCCGAAACTCGAGATTTCGTTCGAGGGTCTCGGTTTTAGAAATTTTCAAACTGTCTAATATTGCGCTTTTAACTCCATGAATATCTTAATAATGATAAATGAAGAAACTTTAATAAATGGAGTATGACCATCAGACGCACGTATGTTGATTTATGCCTTCCGAAACTCGAGATTTCGTTTGAGGGCCTCGATTTTGGGAATTTTCAAACTATCTAATATTGCATTTTTTACTCCACGAATGTCTTAATAATGATAAATGAAGAAACTTTAAAAAATGGAGTATGACCATCAGACGTACGTATGTTGATTTATGCTTTCCGAAAGTCGAGATTTCGTTTGAGAGTCTCGGTTTTAGGAAATTTTTAAACTATCTAATATTGCAGTTTTAACTCCACAAATGTCCTAATAATGATAAATGAGGAAACTTTATTAAACGGAGTATGACCATCAGACGAACGTATGTTGATTTATGCCTTCCGAAAGTCGAGATTTCGTTTAAGGGCCTCGGTTTTTGGAAATTTTCAAACTGTCTAATATTGAAGTTTTTACTCCACGAATGTCTTAATAATGATAAATGAAGAAACTTTAATAAGTGGAGTATAACCATCAGACGTACGTATGTTGATTTATGTCTTCCGAAAGTCGAGATTTCGTTTAAGGGCCTCGATTTTTAGGAAATTTTGAAATTGTCTAATATTGCATTTTTAACTCCATTAATGTCTTATAATGAGAAATTAAGAAACTTTAATAAATGGAGTATGACCATCAGACGCACGTATGTTGATTTATGCCTTCCGAAACTCGAGATTTCGTTCGAGGGTCTCGGTTTTAGGAAATTTTCAAACTGTCTAATATTGCAGTTTTAACTCCATGAATATCTTAATAATAATAATTGAAGAAACTTTAATAAATGGAGTATGACCATCAGACGCACGTATGTTGATTTATGCCTTCCGAAAGTCGAGATTTCGTTTGATGGTCTCGATTTTAGGAAATTTTCAAACTGTCTAATATGGCAGTTTTAACTCCATGAATGTCTTAATAATGATAAATGAAGAAACTTTAATAAATGGAGTATGACCATCAGACGCTCGTATGTTGATTTATGTCTCCCGAAACTCGAGATTTTGTTTGAGGGTTTCGGTTTTTGGAAATTTTCAAACTGTCTAATATTGCAGTTTTAACTCCATAAATGTCTTAATAATGATAAATGAAAAAACTTTAATAAATCGAGTATGACAATCAGACGCACGTATGTTGATTTATGCCTTCCGAAACTCGAGATTTCGTTTGAGGGCCTCGGTTTTTGGAAATTTTCAAACTGTCTAATATTGCAGTTTTAACTCCTTAAATCTCTTAATAATGATAAATGAAGAAACTTTAATAAATGGAGTATGACCATCAGACGCACGTATGTTGATTTATGCTTTCCGAAAGTCGAGATTTCGTTTGATGGTCTCGGTTTTTGGAAATTTTCAAACTGTCTAATATTGCAGTTTTAACTCCACGAATGTCTTAATAATGACAAATGAGGAAACTTTTATAAATGGAGTATGACCATCAGACGCACGTATGTTGATTTATGCCATCCGAAAGTCGAGATTTCGTTTGATGGTCTCGATTTTAGGAAATTTTCAAACTGTCTAATATTGCAGTTTTAACTCCATGAATATCTTAATAATGATAAATGAAGAAACTTTAATAAATGGAGTATGACCATCAGACGTACGTATGTTGATTTATGCCTTCCGAAACTCGAGATTTCGTTTGAGGGTCTCGGTTTTAGGAAATTTTCAAACTGTCTAATATGGCAGTTTTAACTCTATGAATGTCTTAATAATGATAAATGAAGAAACTTTTGTAAATGGAGTATGACCATCAGACGCACGTATGTTGATTTATGCCATCCGAAAGTCGAGATTTCGTTTGATGGTCTCGGTTATAGGAAATTTTCAAACTGTCTAACATTGCAGTTTTAACTCCATGAATGTCTTAATAATGATAAATGCATAAACTTTAATAAATGGAGTATGACCATCAGACGCACGTATGTTGATTTATGCCTTCCGAAACTCGAGATTTCTTTTGAGGGTCTCGGTTTTTGGAAATTTTCAAACTGTCTAATATTACAGTTTTAACTCCTTAAATGTCTTAATAATGATAAATGAAGAAACTTTAATAAATGGAGTATGACCATCAGACGCACGTATGTTGATTTATGTCTTCCGAAAGTCGAGATTTCGTTTGATGGTCTCGATTTTAGAAATTTTCAAACTGTCTAATATGGCAGTTTTAACTCCCTGAATGTCTTAATAATGATAAATGAAGAAACTTTAATAAATGGAGTATGACCATCAGACGTTCGTATGTTGATTTATGCCTTCCGAAACTCGAGATTTCGTTTGAGGGTTTCGGTTTTTGGAAATTTTCAAACTGTCTAATATTGCAGTTTTAACCCCATAAATGTCTTAATAATTATAAATGAAAAAACTTTAATAAATGGAGTATAACCATCAGACGCACGTATGTTGATTTATGCCTTCCGAAACTCGAGATTTCGTTTGAGGGCCTCGGTTTTTGGAAATTTTCAAACTGTCTAATATTGCAGTTTTAACTCCTTAAATGTCTAAATAATGATAAATGAAGAAACTTTAATAAATGGAGTATGACCATCAGACGCACGTATGTTGATTTATGCTTTCCGAAAGTCGAGATTTCGTTTGAGGGTCTCGGTTTTAGGAAATTTTTAAACTGTCTAATATTGCAGTTTTAACTCCACGAATGTCTTAATAATGATAAATGAGGAAACTTTTGTAAATGGAGTATGACCATCAGACGCACGTATGTTGATTTATGCCATCCGAAAGTCGAGATTTCGTTTGATGGTCTCGGTTTTAGGAAATTTTCAAACTGTCTAATATTGCAGTTTTAATTCCACGAATGTCTTAATAATGATAAATGAGGAAACTTTTGTAAATGGAGTATGACCATCAGACGCACGTATGTTGATTTATGCCTTCCGAAACTCGAGATTTCGTTTGAGGGTTTCGGTTTTTGGAAATTTTCAAACTGTCTAATATTGCAGTTTTAACTCCATAAATGTCTTAATAATGATAAATGAAAAAACTTTAATAATTGGAGTATGACTATCAGACGCACGTATGTTGATTTATGCTTTCTGAAACTCGAGATTTCGTTTGAGGGTTTCGATTTTTGGAAATTTTCAAACTGTCTAATATTGCAGTTTTAACTTCTTAAATGTCTTAATAATGATAAATGAAGAAACTTTAATAAATGGAGTATGACCATCAGACGCACGTATGTTGATTTATGCCTTCCGAAACTCGAGATTTCGTTTGAGGGTCTCGGTTTTAGGAAATTTTCAAACTGTCTAATATTACAGTTTTAACTACTTAAATGTCTTAATAATGATAAATGAAGAAACTTTAATAAATGGAGTATGACCATCAGACGCACGTATGTTGATTTATGCCTTCCGAAAGTCGAGATTTCGTTTGATGGTCTCGATTTTAGGAAATTTTCAAACTGTCTAATATGGCAGTTTTAACTCCATGAATGTCTTAATAATGATAAATGAAGAAACTTTAAAAATTGGAGTATGACCATCAGACGCTCGTATGTTGATTTATGCCTTCCGAAACTCGAGATTTCGTTTGAGGGTTTCGGTTTTTGGAAATTTTCAAACTGTCTAATATTGCAGTTTTAACCCCATAAATGTCTAAATAATGATAAATGAAAAAACTTTAATAAATGGAGTATAACCATCAGACGCACGTATGCTGATTTATGCCTTCCGAAACTCGAGATTTCGTTTGAGGGCCTCGGTTTTTGGAAATTTTCAAACTGTCTAATATTGCAGTTTTAACTCCTTAAATGTCTTAATAATGATAAATGAAGAAACTTTAATAACTGGAGTATGACCATCAGACGCACGTATGTTGATTTATGTTTTCCGAAAGTCGAGATTTCGTTTGATGGTCTCGGTTTTAGGAAATTTTCAAACTGTCTAATATTGCAGTTTTAACTTCACGAATGTCTTAATAATGATAAATGAAGAAACTTTAATAAATAGAGTATGACCATCAGACGCACGTATGTTGATTTATGCCTTCCGAAAGTCGAGATTTCGTTTGATGGTCTCGATTTTAGGAAATTTTCAAAACTGTCTAATATGGCAGTTTTAACTCCATGAATGTCTTAATAATGATAAATGAAGAAACTTTAATAATTTGAGTATGACCATCAGACGCACGTATGTTGATTTATGCCTTCCGAAACTCGAGATTTCGTTTGAGGGTTTCGGTTTTTGGAAATTTTCAAACTGTCTAATATTGCAGTTTTAACTCCATAAATGTCTTAATAATGATAAATGAAAAAACTTTAATAAATGGAGTATGACCATCAGACGCACGTATGTTGATTTATGCCTTCCGAAACTCGAGATTTCGTTTGAGGGCCTCGGTTTTTGGAAATTTTCAAACTGTCTAATATTGCAGTTTTAACTCCTTAAATGTCTTAATAATGATAAATGAAGAAACTTTAATAACTGGAGTATAACCATCAGACGCACGTATGTTGATTTATGCCTTCCGAAATTCGAGATTTCGTTTGAGGGTTTCGGTTTTTGGAAATTTTCAAACTGTCTAATATTGCAGTTTTAACTCCTTAAATGTCTTAATAATGATAAATGAAGAAACTTTAATAAATGGAGTATGACCATCAGACGCACGTATGTTGATTTATGCCTTCCGAAACTCGAGATTTCGTTTGAGGGTCTCGGTTTTAGGAAATTTTCAAACTGTCTAATATTGCAGTTTTAACTCCTTAAATGTCTTAATAATGATAAATGAAGAAACTTTAATAACTGGAGTATGACCATCAGACGCACGTATGTTGATTTATGCCTTCCGAAAGTCGAGATTTCGTTTGATGGTCTCGATTTTAGGAAATTTTCAAACTGTCTAATATGGCAGTTTTAACTCCATGAATGTCTTAATAATGATAAATGAAGAAACTTTAATAAATGGAGTATGACCATCAGACGCACGTATGTTGATTTATGCCTTCCGAAAGTCGAGATTTCGTTTGATGGTCTCGATTTTAGGAAATTTTCAAACTGTCTAATATGGCAGTTTTAACTACTTAAATGTCTTAATAATGATAAATGAAGAAACTTTAATAAATGGAGTATGACCATCAGACGCACGTATGTTGATTTATGCCTTCCGAAAGTCGAGATTTCGTTTGATGGTCTCGATTTTAGGAAATTTTCAAACTCTAATATGGCGTTTTAACTCCATGAATGTCTTAATAATGATAAATGAAGAAACTTTAATAAATGGAGTATGACCATCAGACGCTCGTATGTTGATTTATGTCTCCCGAAACTCGAGATTTCGTTAGATGGTCTCGGTTTTAGGAAATTTTCAAACTGTCTAATATTGCAGTTTTAACTCCATGAATGTCTTAATAATGATAAATGAAGAAACTTTAATAAATAGAGTATGACTATCAGACGCACGTATGTTGATTTATGCCTTCCGAAAGTCGAGATTTCGTTTGATGGTCTCGATTTTAGGAAATTTTCAAACTGTCTAATATGGCAGTTTTAACTCCATGAATGTCTTAATAATGATAAATGAAGAAACTTTAAAAATTGGAGTATGACCATCAGACGCTCGTATGTTGATTTATGCCTTCCGAAACTCGAGATTTCGTTTGAGGGTTTCGGTTTTTGGAAATTTTCAAACTGTCTAATATTGCAGTTTTAACTCCATAAATGTCTTAATAATGATAAATGAAAAAACTTTAATAAATGGAGTATGACTATCAGACGCACGTATGTTGATTTATGCCTTCCGAAATTCGAGATTTCGTTTGAGGGTTTCGGTTTTTGGAAATTTTCAAACTGTCTAATATTGCAGTTTTAACTCCTTAAATGTCTTAATAATGATAAATGAAGAAACTTTAATAAATGGAGTATGACCATCAGACGCACGTATGTTGATTTATGCCTTCCGAAACTCGAGATTTCGTTTGAGGGTCTCGATTTTGGGAATTTTCAAACTATCTAATATTGCAGTTTTTACTCCACGAATGTCTTAATAATGATAAATGAAGAAACTTTAAAAAATGGAGTATGACCATCAGACGTACGTATGTTGATTTATGCCTTCCGAAAGTCGAGATTTCGTTTGAGAGTCTCGGTTTTAGGAAATTTTTAAACTATCTAATATTGCAGTTTTAACTCCACAAATGTCCTAATAATGATAAATGAGGAAACTTTATTAAACGGAGTATGACCATCAGACGAACGTATGTTGATTTATGTCTTCCGAAAGTCGAGATTTCGTTTAAGGGCCTCGGTTTTTGGAAATTTTCAAACTGTCTAATATTGCAGTTTTTACTCCATGAATGTCTTAATAATGATAAATGAAGAAACTTTAATAAATGGAGTATGACCATCAGACGTACGTATGTTGATTTATGCCTTCCGAAAGTCGAGATTTTGTTTGAGTGTCTCGGTTTTAGGAAATTTTCAAACTCTTTAATATTGCGGTTTTAACTCCATGAATGTCTTAATAATGATAAATGAAGAAACTTTAATAAATGGAGTATGACCATCAGACGCACGTATGTTGATTTATGCCTTCCGAAACTCGAGATTTCGTTTGAGTGTCTCGGTTTTAGGAAATTTTCAAACTCTTTAATATTGCAGTTTTAACTCCATGAATGTCTTAATAATGATAAATGAAGAAACTTTAATAAATGGAGTATGACCATCAGACGCACGTATGTTGATTTATGCCTTCCGAAACTCGAGATTTCGTTTGAGGGTCTCGATTTTGGGAATTTTCAAACTATCTAATATTGCGTTTTACTCCACGAATGTCTTAATAATGATAAATGAAGAAACTTTAAAAATGGAGTATGACCATCAGACGTACGTATGTTGATTTATGCTTTCCGAAAGTCGAGATTTCGTTTGAGAGTCTCGGTTTTAGGAAATTTTTAAACTATCTAATATTGCAGTTTTAACTCCACAAATGTCCTAATAATGATAAATGAGGAAACTTTATTAAACGGAGTATGACCATTAGACGAACGTATGTTGATTTATGCCTTCCGAAAGTCGAGATTTCGTTTAAGGGCCTCGGTTTTTGGAAATTTTCAAACTGTCTAATATTGAAGTTTTTACTCCACGAATGTCTTAATAATGATAAATGAAGAAACTTTAATAAGTGGAGTATAACCATCAGACGTACGTATGTTGATTTATGTCTTCCGAAAGTCGAGATTTCGTTTAAGGGCCTCGATTTTTAGGAAATTTTCAAATTGTCTAATATTGCATTTTTAACTCCATTAATGTCTTATAATGAGAAATTAAGAAACTTTAATAAATGGAGTATGACCATCGAGACACGTATGTTGATTTATGCCTTCCGAAACTCGAGATTTCGTTCGAGGGTCTCGGTTTTAGGAAATTTTCAAACTGTCTAATATTGCAGTTTTAACTCCATGAATATCTTAATAATAATAATTGAAGAAACTTTAATAAATGGAGTATGACCATCAGACGCACGTATGTTGATTTATGCCTTCCGAAACTCAAGATTTCGTTTGAGGGTCTCGGATTTAGGAAATTTTCAAACTGTCTAATATGCGTTTTAACTCCTTGAATGTCTTTATAATGATAAATGAAGGAACTTTAATAAATGGAGTATGACCATCAGACGCACGTATGTTGATTTATGCCTTCCGAAAATCGAGATTTCGTTCGAGGGTCTCGGTTTTAGCAAATTTTCAAACTATCTAATATTGCAGTTTTTACTCCACGAATGTCTTAATAATGATAAATGAAGAAACTTTAAAAAATGGAGTATGACCATCAGACGCACGTATGTTGATTTATGCCTTCCGAAACTCGAGATTTCGTTTGAGGGTCTCGATTTTGGGAATTTTCAAACTATCTAATATTGCAGTTTTTACTCCACGAATGTCTTAATAATGATAAATGAAGAAACTTTAAAAATGGAGTATGACCATCAGACGTACGTATGTTGATTTATGCTTTCCGAAAGTCGAGATTTCGTTTGAGAGTCTCGGTTTTAGGAAATTTTTAAACTATCTAATATTGCAGTTTTAACTCCACAAATGTCCTAATAATGATAAATGAGGAAACTTTATTAAACGGAGTATGACCATCAGACGAACGTATGTTGATTTATGCCTTCCGAAAGTCGAGATTTCGTTTAAGGGCCTCGGTTTTTGGAAATTTTCAAACTGTCTAATATTGAAGTTTTTACTCCACGAATGTCTTAATAATGATAAATGAAGAAACTTTAATAAGTGGAGTATAACCATCAGACGTACGTATGTTGATTTATGTCTTCCGAAAGTCGAGATTTTGTTTAAGGGCCTCGATTTTTAGGAAATTTTCAAATTGTCTAATATTGCATTTTTAACTCCATTAATGTCTTATAATGAGAAATTAAGAAACTTTAATAAATGGAGTATGACCATCAGACGCACGTATGTTGATTTATGCCTTCCGAAACTCGAGATTTCGTTCGAGGGTCTCGGTTTTAGGAAATTTTCAAACTGTCTAATATTGCAGTTTTAACTCCATGAATATCTTAATAATAATAATTGAAGAAACTTTAATAAATGGAGTATGACCATCAGACGCACGTATGTTGATTTATGCCTTCCGAAACTCGAGATTTCGTTTGAGGGCCTCGATTTTGGGAATTTTCAAACTATCTAATATTGCATTTTTTACTCCACGAATGTCTTAATAATGATAAATGAAGAAACTTTAAAAAATGGAGTATGACCATCAGACGTACGTATGTTGATTTATGCTTTCCGAAAGTCGAGATTTCGTTTGAGAGTCTCGGTTTTAGGAAATTTTTAAACTATCTAATATTGCGTTTAACTCCACAAATGTCCTAATAATGATAAATGAGGAAACTTTATTAAACGGAGTATGACCATCAGACGAACGTATGTTGATTTATGCCTTCCGAAAGTCGAGATTTCGTTTAAGGGCCTCGGTTTTTGGAAATTTTCAAACTGTCTAATATTGAAGTTTTTACTCCACGAATGTCTTAATAATGATAAATGAAGAAACTTTAATAAGTGGAGTATAACCATCAGACGTACGTATGTTGATTTATGTCTTCCGAAAGTCGAGATTTCGTTTAAGGGCCTCGATTTTTAGGAAATTTTGAAATTGTCTAATATTGCATTTTTAACTCCATTAATGTCTTATAATGAGAAATTAAGAAACTTTAATAAATGGAGTATGACCATCAGACGCACGTATGTTGATTTATGCCTTCCGAAACTCGAGATTTCGTTCGAGGGTCTCGGTTTTAGGAAATTTTCAAACTGTCTAATATTGCAGTTTTAACTCCATGAATATCTTAATAATAATAATTGAAGAAACTTTAATAAATGGAGTATGACCATCAGACGCACGTATGTTGATTTATGCCTTCCGAAAGTCGAGATTTCGTTTGATGGTCTCGATTTTAGGAAATTTTCAAACTGTCTAATATGGCGGTTTTAACTCCATGAATGTCTTAATAATGATAAATGAAGAAACTTTAATAAATGGAGTATGACCATCAGACGCTCGTATGTTGATTTATGTCTCCCGAAACTCGAGATTTTGTTTGAGGGTTTCGGTTTTTGGAAATTTTCAAACTGTCTAATATTGCAGTTTTAACTCCATAAATGTCTTAATAATGATAAATGAAAAAACTTTAATAAATCGAGTATGACAATCAGACGCACGTATGTTGATTTATGCCTTCCGAAACTCGAGATTTCGTTTGAGGGCCTCGGTTTTGGAAATTTTCAAACTGTCTAATATTGCAGTTTTAACTCCTTAAATCTCTTAATAATGATAAATGAAGAAACTTTAATAAATGGAGTATGACCATACGACGCACGTATGTTGATTTATGCCTTCCGAAAGTCGAGATTTCGTTTGAGGGTCTCGGTTTTGGAAATTTTCAAACTGTCTAATATTGCAGTTTTAACTCCACGAATGTCTTAATAATGACAAATGAGGAAACTTTTATAAATGGAGTATGACCATCAGACGCACGTATGTTGATTTATGCCATCCGAAAGTCGAGATTTCGTTTGATGGTCTCGATTTTAGGAAATTTTCAAACGTCTAATATTGCGTTTTAACTCCATGAATATCTTAATAATGATAAATGAAGAAACTTTAATAAATGGAGTATGACCATCAGACGTACGTATGTTGATTTATGCCTTCCGAAACTCGAGATTTCGTTTGAGGGTCTCGGTTTTAGGAAATTTTCAAACCGTCTAATATGGCGCTTTTAACTCTATGAATGTCTTAATAATGATAAATGAAGAAACTTTTGTAAATGGAGTATGACCATCGACGCCGCGTATGTTGATTTATGCCATCCGAAAGTCGAGATTTCGTTTGATGGTCTCGGTTATAGGAAATTTTCAAACTGTCTAACATTGCGCTTTTAACTCCATGAATGTCTTAATAATGATAAATGCATAAACTTTAATAAATGGAGTATGACCATACGACGCACGTATGTTGATTTATGCCTTCCGAAACTCGAGATTTCGTTTGAGGGTCTCGGTTTTGGAAATTTTCAAACTGTCTAATATTACGCTTTTAACTCCTTAAATGTCTTAATAATGATAAATGAAGAAACTTTAATAAATGGAGTATGACCATCAGACGCACGTATGTTGATTTATGTCTTCCGAAAGTCGAGATTTCGTTTGATGGTCTCGATTTTAGAAATTTTCAAACTGTCTAATATGGCGCTTTTAACTCCCGAATGTCTTAATAATGATAAATGAAGAAACTTTAATAAATGGAGTATGACCATCAGACGTTCGTATGTTGATTTATGCCTTCCGAAACTCGAGATTTCGTTTGAGGGTTTCGGTTTTTGGAAATTTTCAAACTGTCTAATATTGCAGTTTTAACCCCATAAATGTCTTAATAATTATAAATGAAAAAACTTTAATAAATGGAGTATAACCATCAGACGCACGTATGTTGATTTATGCCTTCCGAAACTCGAGATTTCGTTTGAGGGCCTCGGTTTTGGAAATTTTCAAACTGTCTAATATTGCGCTTTTAACTCCTTAAATGTCTTAATAATGATAAATGAAGAAACTTTAATAAATGGAGTATGACCATCAGACGCACGTATGTTGATTTATGCTTTCCGAAAGTCGAGATTTCGTTTGAGGGTCTCGGTTTTAGGAAATTTTTAAACTGTCTAATATTGCAGTTTTAACTCCACGAATGTCTTAATAATGATAAATGAGGAAACTTTTGTAAATGGAGTATGACCATCAGACGCACGTATGTTGATTTATGCCATCCGAAAGTCGAGATTTCGTTTGATGGTCTCGGTTTTAGGAAATTTTCAAACTGTCTAATATTGCGCTTTTAATTCCACGAATGTCTTAATAATGATAAATGAGGAAACTTTTGTAAATGGAGTATGACCATCGACGCACGTATGTTGATTTGATTTATGCCTTCCGAAACTCGAGATTTCGTTTGAGGGTTTCGGTTTTTGGAAATTTTCAAACTGTCTAATATTGCAGTTTTAACTCCATAAATGTCTTAATAATGATAAATGAAAAAACTTTAATAAATGGAGTATGACTATCAGACGCACGTATGTTGATTTATGCCTTCCGAAACTCGAGATTTCGTTTGAGGGTTTCGATTTTTGGAAATTTTCAAACTGTCTAATATTGCGCTTTTAACTTCTTAAATGTCTTAATAATGATAAATGAAGAAACTTTAATAAATGGAGTATGACCATCAGACGCACGTATGTTGATTTATGCCTTCCGAAACTCGAGATTTCGTTTGAGGGTCTCGGTTTTAGGAAATTTTCAAACTGTCTAATATTACAGTTTTAACTACTTAAATGTCTTAATAATGATAAATGAAGAAACTTTAATAAATGGAGTATGACCATCAGACGCACGTATGTTGATTTATGCCTTCCGAAAGTCGAGATTTCGTTTGATGGTCTCGATTTTAGGAAATTTTCAAACTGTCTAATATGGCAGTTTTAACTCCATGAATGTCTTAATAATGATAAATGAAGAAACTTTAAAAATTGGAGTATGACCATCGACGCTCGTATGTTGATTTATGCCTTCCAAACTCGAGATTTCGTTTGAGGTTTCGGTTTTGGAAATTTTCAAACTGTCTAATATTGCGCTTTTAACCCCATAAATGTCTAAATAATGATAAATGAAAAAACTTTAATAAATGGAGTATAACCATCGACGCACGTATCTTTGATTTATGCCTTCCGAAACTCGAGATTTCGTTTGAGGGCCTCGGTTTTTGGAAATTTTCAAACTGTCTAATATTGCAGTTTTAACTCCTTAAATGTCTTAATAATGATAAATGAAGAAACTTTAATAACTGGAGTATGACCATCAGACGCACGTATGTTGATTTATGTTTTCCGAAAGTCGAGATTTCGTTTGATGGTCTCGGTTTTAGGAAATTTTCAAACTGTCTAATATTGCAGTTTTAACTTCACGAATGTCTTAATAATGATAAATGAAGAAACTTTAATAAATAGAGTATGACCATCAGACGCACGTATGTTGATTTATGCCTTCCGAAAGTCGAGATTTCGTTTGATGGTCTCGATTTTAGGAAATTTTCAAAACTGTCTAATATGGCAGTTTTAACTCCATGAATGTCTTAATAATGATAAATGAAGAAACTTTAATAATTTGAGTATGACCATCAGACGCACGTATGTTGATTTATGCCTTCCGAAACTCGAGATTTCGTTTGAGGGTTTCGGTTTTTGGAAATTTTCAAACTGTCTAATATTGCAGTTTTAACTCCATAAATGTCTTAATAATGATAAATGAAAAAACTTTAATAAATGGAGTATGACCATCAGACGCACGTATGTTGATTTATGCCTTCCGAAACTCGAGATTTCGTTTGAGGGCCTCGGTTTTTGGAAATTTTCAAACTGTCTAATATTGCAGTTTTAACTCCTTAAATGTCTTAATAATGATAAATGAAGAAACTTTAATAACTGGAGTATAACCATCAGACGCACGTATGTTGATTTATGCCTTCCGAAATTCGAGATTTCGTTTGAGGGTTTCGGTTTTGGAAATTTTCAAACTGTCTAATATTGCGCTTTTAACTCCTTAAATGTCTTAATAATGATAAATGAAGAAACTTTAATAAATGGAGTATGACCATCAGACGCACGTATGTTGATTTATGCCTTCCGAAACTCGAGATTTCGTTTGAGGGTCTCGGTTTTAGGAAATTTTCAAACTGTCTAATATTGCAGTTTTAACTCCTTAAATGTCTTAATAATGATAAATGAAGAAACTTTAATAACTGGAGTATGACCATCGACGCGACGTATGTTGATTTATGCCTTCCGAAAGTCGAGATTTCGTTTGATGGTCTCGATTTTAGGAAATTTTCAAACTGTCTAATATGGCAGTTTTAACTCCATGAATGTCTTAATAATGATAAATGAAGAAACTTTAATAAATGGAGTATGACCATCAGACGCACGTATGTTGATTTATGCCTTCCGAAAGTCGAGATTTCGTTTGATGGTCTCGATTTTAGGAAATTTTCAAACTGTCTAATATGGCAGTTTTAACTACTTAAATGTCTTAATAATGATAAATGAAGAAACTTTAATAAATGGAGTATGACCATCAGACGCACGTATGTTGATTTATGCCTTCCGAAAGTCGAGATTTCGTTTGATGGTCTCGATTTTAGGAAATTTTCAAACTGTCTAATATGGCAGTTTTAACTCCATGAATGTCTTAATAATGATAAATGAAGAAACTTTAATAAATGGAGTATGACCATCAGACGCTCGTATGTTGATTTATGTCTCCCGAAACTCGAGATTTCGTTTGATGGTCTCGGTTTTAGGAAATTTTCAAACTGTCTAATATTGCAGTTTTAACTCCATGAATGTCTTAATAATGATAAATGAAGAAACTTTAATAAATAGAGTATGACTATCAGACGCACGTATGTTGATTTATGCCTTCCGAAAGTCGAGATTTCGTTTGATGGTCTCGATTTTAGGAAATTTTCAAACTGTCTAATATGGCGTTTAACTCCATGAATGTCTTAATAATGATAAATGAAGAAACTTTAAAAATTGGAGTATGACCATCGAGGCGCTCGTATGTTGATTTATGCCTTCCGAAACTCGAGATTTCGTTTGAGGGTTTCGGTTTTTGGAAATTTTCAAACCGTGTCTAATATTGCGCTTTTAACTCCATAAATGTCTTAATAATGATAAATGAAAAAACTTTAATAAATGGAGTATGACTATCAGACGCACGTATGTTGATTTATGCCTTCCGAAATTCGAGATTTCGTTTGAGGGTTTCGGTTTTTGGAAATTTTCAAACTGTCTAATATTGCAGTTTTAACTCCTTAAATGTCTTAATAATGATAAATGAAGAAACTTTAATAAATGGAGTATGACCATCAGACGCACGTATGTTGATTTATGCCTTCCGAAACTCGAGATTTCGTTTGAGGGTCTCGGTTTTAGGAAATTTTCAAACTGTCTAATATTACAGTTTTAACTACTTAAATGTCTTAATAATGATAAATGAAGAAACTTTAATAAATGGAGTATGACCATCAGACGCACGTATGTTGATTTATGCCTTCCGAAAGTCGAGATTTCGTTTGATGGTCTCGATTTTAGGAAATTTTCAAACTGTCTAATATGGCAGTTTTAACTCCATGAATGTCTTAATAATGATAAATGAAGAAACTTTAATAAATGGAGTATGACCATCAGACGCTCGTATGTTGATTTATGTCTCCCGAAACTCGAGATTTCGTTTGAGGGTTTCGGTTTTTGGAAATTTTCAAACTGTCTAATATTGCAGTTTTAACTCCATAAATGTCTTAATAATGATAAATGAAAAAACTTTAATAAATGGAGTATAACCATCAGACGCACGTATGTTGATTTATGCCTTCCGAAACTCGAGATTTCGTTTGAGGGCCTCGGTTTTTGGAAATTTTCAAACTGTCTAATATTGCAGTTTTAACTCCTTAAATGTCTTAATAATGATAAATGAAGAAACTTTAATAACTGGAGTATGACCATCAGACGCACGTATGTTGATTTATGCTTTCCGAAAGTCGAGATTTTGTTTGATGGTCTCGGTTTTAGGAAATTTTCAAACTGTCTAATATTGCAGTTTTAACTCCACGAATGTCTTAATAATGATAAATGAGGAAACTTTTGTAAATGGAGTATGACCATCAGACGCACGTATGTTGATTTATGCCATCCGAAAGTCGAGATTTCGTTTGATGGTCTCGGTTTTAGGAAATTTTCAAACTGTCTAATATTGCAGTTTTAACTCCATGAATGTCTTAATAATGATAAATGAAGAAACTTTAATAAATAGAGTATGACTATCAGACGCACGTATGTTGATTTATGCCTTCCGAAAGTCGAGATTTCGTTTGATGGTCTCGATTTTAGGAAATTTTCAAACTGTCTAATATGGCAGTTTTAACTCCATGAATGTCTTAATAATGATAAATGAAGAAACTTTAAAAATTGGAGTATGACCATCAGACGCTCGTATGTTGATTTATGCCTTCCGAAACTCGAGATTTCGTTTGAGGGTTTCGGTTTTTGGAAATTTTCAAACTGTCTAATATTGCAGTTTTAACTCCATAAATGTCTTAATAATGATAAATGAAAAAACTTTAATAAATGGAGTATGACCATCAGACGCACGTATGTTGATTTATGCCTTCCGAAACTCGAGATTTCTTTTGAGGGTCTCGGTTTTTGGAAATTTTCAAACTGTCTAATATTACAGTTTTAACTCCTTAAATGTCTTAATAATGATAAATGAAGAAACTTTAATAAATGGAGTATGACCATCAGACGCACGTATGTTGATTTATGCCTTCCGAAAGTCGAGTTTCGTTTGATGGTCTTGATTTTAGAAATTTTCAAACTGTCTAATATGGCTGTTTTAACTCCCTGAATGTCTTAATAATGATAAATGAAGAAACTTTAATAAATCGAGTATGACCATCAGACGCTCGTATGTTGATTTGTGCCTTCCGAAACTCGAGATTTCGTTTGAGGGTTTCGGTTTTTGGAAATTTTCAAACTGTCTAATATTGCAGTTTTAACTCCATAAATGTCTTAATAATGATAAATGAAAAAACTTTAATAAATGGAGTATGACCATCAGACGCACGTATGTTGATTTATGCCTTCCGAAACTCGAGATTTCGTTTGAGGGCCTCGGTTTTTGGAAATTTTCAAACTGTCTAATATTGCAGTTTTAACTCCTTAAATGTCTTAATAATGATAAATGAAGAAACTTTAATAAATGGAGTATGACCATCAGACGCACGTATGTTGATTTATGCCTTCCGAAAGTCGAGATTTCGTTTGATGGTCTCGATTTTAGGAAATTTTCAAACTGTCTAATATTGCAGTTTTAACTCCACGAATGTCTTAATAATGATAAATGAGGAAACTTTTGTAAATGGAGTATGACCATCAGACGCACGTATGTTGATTTATGCCTTCCGAAACTCGAGATTTCGTTTGAGGGCCTCGGTTTTTGGAAATTTTCAAACTGTCTAATATTGCAGTTTTAACTCCTTAAATGTCTTAATAATGATAAATGAAGAAACTTTAATAATCGGAGTATGACCATCGACGACGTATGTTGATTTATGCTTTCCGAAAGTCGAGATTTTGTTTGATGGTCTCGGTTTTAGGAAATTTTCAAACTGTCTAATATTGACGTTTTAACTCCACGAATGTCTTAATAATGATAAATGAGGAAACTTTTGTAAATGGAGTATGACCATCGACGCACGTATGTTATGTTGATTTATGCCATCCGAAAGTCGAGATTTCGTTTGATGGTCTCGGTTTTAGGAAATTTTCAAACTGTCTAATATTGCAGTTTTAACTCCATGAATGTCTTAATAATGATAAATGAAGAAACTTTAATAAATAGAGTATGACTATCAGACGCACGTATGTTGATTTATGCCTTCCGAAACTCGAGATTTCGTTTGATGGTCTCGATTTTAGGAAATTTTCAAACTGTCTAATATGGCAGTTTTAACTCCATGAATGTCTTAATAATGATAAATGAAGAAACTTTAAAAATTGGAGTATGACCATCAGACGCTCGTATGTTGATTTATGCCTTCCGAAACTCGAGATTTCATTTGAGGGTTTCGGTTTTTGGAAATTTTCAAACTGTCTAATATTGCAGTTTTAACTCCATAAATGTCTTAATAATGATAAATGAAAAAACTTTAATAAATGGAATATGACCATCAGACGCACGTATGTTGATTTATGCCTTCCGAAACTCGAGATTTCGTTTGAGGGCCTCGGTTTTTGGAAATTTTCAAACTGTCTAATATTGCAGTTTTAACTCCTTAAATGTCTTAATAATGATAAATGAAGAAACTTTAATAAATGGAGTATGACCATCAGACGCACGTATGTTGATTTATGCCTTCCGAAAGTCGAGATTTCGTTTGAGGGTCTCGGTTTTAGGAAATTTTCAAACTGTCTAATATTGCAATTTTAACTCCATGAATGTCTTAATAATGATAAATGAAGAAACTTTAATAAATGGAGTATGACCATCAGACGCACGTATGTTGATTTATGCCTTCCGAAAGTCGAGATTTCGTTTGAGGGTCTCGGTTTTAGGAAATTTTCAAACTGTCTAATATGGCAGTTTTAACTCCGTGAATGTCTTAATAATGATAAATGAAGAAACTTTAATAAATGGAGTATGACCATCAGACGCACGTATGTTGATTTATGCTGTCTGAAACTCGAGATTTCGTTTGAGGGTTTCGGTTTTTGGAAATTTTCAAACTGTTTAATATGGCAGTTTTAACTCCATGAATGTCTTAATAATGGTAAATGAAGAAACTTTTGTAAATGAAGTATGACCATCAGACGCACGTTTGTTGATTTATGCCTTCCGAAAGTCGAGATTTCGTTTGAGGGTCTCGGTTTTGGGAAATTTTCAAACTGTCTAATATCGCAGTTTTAACTCCATGAATGTCTTAATAATGATAAATGAAGAAACTTTTGTAAATGGAGCATGACCATCAGACGCACGTATGTTGATTTATGCCTTTCGAAACTCGAGATTTCGTTTGAGGGTCTCGGTTTTGGAAATTTTCAAACTGTCTAATATTGCAGTTTTAACTCCATGAATGTCTTAATAATGATAAATGAAAAAACTTTAATAAATGGAGTATGACCATCGACGCACGTATGTTGATTTATGCCTTCCGACGATCGAGATTTCGATTGAGGGTCTCGGTTTTTGGAAAATTTCAAACTGTCTAATATTGCGCTTTTTAACTCCATGAATGTCTTAATAATGATAAATGAAAAAACTTTAATAAATGGAGTATGACCATCTGACGCACGTATGTTTATTTATGCCTTCCGAAAGTCGTGATTTCGATTGAGGGTCTCGGTTTTTGGAAATTTTAAAACTGTCTAATATGGCAGTTTTAACTCTATGAATGTCGTAATAATGATAAATGAATAAACTTTTGTAAATGAAGTATGACCATCAGACGCACGTTTGTTGATTTATGCCTTCCGAAAGTCGAGATTTCGTTTGAGGGTCTCGGTTTTAGGAAATTTTCAAACTGTCTAATATTGCAGTTTTAACTCCTTAAATGTCTTAATAATGATAAATGAAAAAACTTTAATAAATGGAGTATGACCATCGAGGCGCGTATATGTTGATTTATGCCTTCCGACAGTCGAGATTTCGATTGAGGGTCTCGGTTTTTGGAAATTTTCAAACTGTCTAATATTGATGTTTTAACTCCTTAAATGTCTTAATAATGATAAATGAAAAAACTTTAATAAATGGAGTATGACCATCAGACGAACGTATGTTAATTTATGCCTTCCGAAACTCGAGATTTCGTTTGAGGGTCTCGGTTTTTGGAAATTTTCAAACTGTCTAATATTACAGTTTTAACTCCTTAAATGTCTTAATAATGATAAATGAAGAAACTTTAATAAATGGAGTATGACCATCAGACGCACGTATGTTGATTTATGCCTTCCGAAAGTCGAGATTTCGTTTGAGGGTCTCGGTTTTAGGAAATTTTCAAACTGTCTAATATTGCAATTTTAACTCCATGAATGTCTTAATAATAATAAATGAAGAAACTTTAATAAATGGAGTATGACCATCAGACGCACGTATGTTGATTTATGCCTTCCGAAAGTCGAGATTTCGTTTGAGGGTCTCGGTTTTAGGAAATTTTCAAACTGTCTAATATGGCGCTTTAACTCCGTGAATGTCTTAATAATGATAAATGAAGAAACTTTAATAAATGGAGTATGACCATCGACGCACGTATGTTGATTTATGCCGTCGAAACTCGAGATTTCGTTTGAGGGTTTCGGTTTTTGGAAATTTTCAAACTGTCTAATATGGCAGTTTTAACTCCATGAATGTCTTAATAATGGTAAATGAAGAAACTTTTGTAAATGAAGTATGACCATCAGATGCACGTTTGTTGATTTATGCCTTCCGAAAGTCGAGATTTCGTTTGAGGGTCTCGGTTTTGGGAAATTTTCAAACTGTCTAATATCGCAGTTTTAACTCCATGAATGTCTTAATGATGATAAATGAAGAAACTTTTGTAAATGGAGCATGACCATCAGACGCACGTATGTTGATTTATGCCTTTCGAAACTCGAGATTTCGTTTGAGGGTTTCGGTTTTTGGAAATTTTCAAACTGTCTAATATTGCAGTTTTAACTCCATGAATGTCTTAATAATGATAAATGAAAAAACTTTAATAAATGGAGTATGACCATCAGACGCACGTATGTTGATTTATGCCTTCCGACAGTCGAGATTTCGATTGAGGGTCTCGGTTTTTGGAAAATTTCAAACTGTCTAATATTGCAGTTTTAACTCCATGAATGTCTTAATAATGATAAATGAAAAAACTTTAATAAATGGAGTATGACCATCTGACGCACGTATGTTTATTTATGCCTTCCGAAAGTCGTGATTTCGATTGAGGGTCTCGGTTTTTGGAAATTTTCAAACTGTCTAATATTGCGCTTTTTAACTCCATGAATGTCTTAATAATGATAAATGAAAAAACTTTAATAAATGGAGTATGACCATCGACGCACGTATGTTGATTTATGCCTTCCGACGTCGAGATTTCGATTGAGGTCTCGGTTTTGGAAAATTTCAAACTGTCTAATATTGCAGTTTTAACTCCATGAATGTCTTAATAATGATAAATGAAAAAACTTTAATAAATGGAGTATGACCATCTGACGCACGTATGTTTATTTATGCCTTCCGAAAGTCGTGATTTCGATTGAGGTCTCGGTTTTAGAAATTTTAAAACTGTCTAATATGGCAGTTTTAACTCTATGAATGTCTTAATAATGATAAATGAATAAACTTTTGTAAATGAAGTATGACCATCAGACGCACGTTTGTTGATTTATGCCTTCCGAAAGTCAAGATTTCGTTTGAGGGTCTCGGTTTTAGGAAATTTTCAAACTGTCTAATATTGCAGTTTTAACTCCTTAAATGTCTTAATAATGATAAATGAAAAAACTTTAATAAATGGAGTATGACCATCAGACGCACGTATGTTGATTTATGCCTTCCGAAGATCGAGATTTCGATTGAGGGTCTCGGTTTTTGGAAATTTTCAAACTGTCTAATATTGCAGTTTTAACTCCTTAAATGTCTTAATAATGATAAATGATAAAACTTTAATAAATGGAGTATGACCATCGACGAACGTATGTTAATTTATGCCTTCCGAAACTCGAGATTTCGTTTGAGGGTCTCGGTTTTTGGAAATTTTCAAACTGTCTAATATTACAGTTTTAACTCCTTAAATGTCTTAATAATGATAAATGAAGAAACTTTAATAAATGGAGTATGACCATCAGACGCACGTATGTTGATTTATGCCTTCCGAAAGTCGAGATTTCGTTTGAGGGTCTCGGTTTTAGGAAATTTTCAAACTGTCTAATATTGCAATTTTAACTCCATGAATGTCTTAATAATGATAAATGAAGAAACTTTAATAAATGGAGTATGACCATCAGACGCACGTATGTTGATTTATGCCTTCCGAAAGTCGAGATTTCGTTTGAGGGTCTCGGTTTTAGGAAATTTTCAAACTGTCTAATATGGCGCTTTAACTCCGTGAATGTCTTAATAATGATAAATGAAGAAACTTTAATAAATGGAGTATGACCATCGACGCATGTATGTTGATTTATGCCGTCTGAAACTCGAGATTTCGTTTGAGGGTTTCGGTTTTTGGAAATTTTCAAACTGTCTAATATGGCAGTTTTAACTCCATGAATGTCTTAATAATGGTAAATGAAGAAACTTTTGTAAATGAAGTATGACCATCAGACGCACGATTGTTGATTTATGCCTTCCGAAAGTCGAGATTTCGTTTGAGGGTCTCGGTTTTGGGAAATTTTCAAACTGTCTAATATCGCAGTTTTAACTCCATGAATGTCTTAATAATGATAAATGAAGAAACTTTTGTAAATGGAGCATGACCATCGACGCACGTATGTTGATTTATGCCTTCCGAAACTCGAGATTTCGTTTGAGGGTCTCGGTTTTTGGAAATTTTCAAACTGTCTAATATTGCAGTTTTAACTCCATGAATGTCTTAATAATGATAAATGAAAAAACTTTAATAAATGGAGTATGACCATCAGACGCACGTATGTTGATTTATGCCTTCCGACAGTCGAGATTTCGATTGAGGGTCTCGGTTTTTGGAAAATTTCAAACTGTCTAATATTGCAGTTTTAACTCCATGAATGTCTTAATAATGATAAATGAAAAAACTTTAATAAATGGAGTATGACCATCTGACGCACGTATGTTTATTTATGCCTTCCGAAAGTCGTGATTTCGATTGAGGGTCTCGGTTTTTGGAAATTTTAAAACTGTCTAATATGGCAGTTTTAACTCTATGAATGTCTTAATAATGATAAATGAATAAACTTTTGTAAATGAAGTATGACCATCGACGACGCGTTTGTTGATTTATGCCTTCCGAAAGTCGAGATTTCGTTTGAGGGTCTCGGTTTTAGGAAATTTTCAAACTGTCTAATATTGCAGTTTTAACTCCATGAATGTCTTAATAATGATAAATGAAGAAACTTTAATAAATGGAGTATGACCATCAGACGCACGTATGTTGATTTATGCCTTCCGAAAGTCGAGATTTCGTTTGAGGGTCTCGGTTTTAGGAAATTTTCAAACTGTCTAATATGGTAGTTTTTACTCCGTGAATATCTTAATAATGGTAAATGAAGAAACTTTAATAAATGGAGTATGACCATCAGACGCACGTATGTTGATTTATGCCTTCCGAAAGTCGAGATTTCGTTTGATGGTCTCGATTTTAGGAAATTTTCAAACTGTCTAATATTGCAGTTTTAACTCGATGAATGTCTTAATAATGATAAATGAAGAAACTTTAATAAATGGAGTATGACCATCAGACGCACGTATGTTGATTTATGCCTTCCGAAAGTCGAGATTTCGTTTGAGGGTCTCGGTTTTAGGAAATTTTCAAACTGTCTAATATTGTAGTTTTAACTCCATGAATGTCTTAATAATGATAAATGAAGAAACTTTTGTAAATAGAGTATGACCATCAGACGCACGTATGTTGATTTATGCCATCCGAAAGTCGAGATTTCGTTTGATGGTCTCGGTTTTAGGAAATTTTCAAACTGTATAATATTGCCGTTTTAACTCCATGAATGTCTTAATAATGATAAATGAAGAAACTTTAAAAAATGGAGTATGACCATCGGACGCACGTATGCTGATTTTGCCTTCCGAAACTCGAGATTTCGTTTGAGGGCCTCAGTTTTTTGAAATTTTCAAACTGTCTAATATTGCAGTTTTAACTCCTTAAATGTCTTATTATTGATAAATGAAGAAACTTTAATAAATGGAGTATGACCATCAGACGAACGTATGTGTATGTTAATTTATGCCTTCCGAAACTCGAGATTTCGTTTGAGGGTCTCGGTTTTTGGAAATTTTCAAACTGTCTAATATTACAGTTTTAACTCCTTAAATGTCTTAATAATGATAAATGAAGAAACTTTAATAAATGGAGTATGACCATCAGACGCACACGTATGCTGATTTTGCCTTCCGAAACTCGAGATTTCGTTTGAGGGTCTCGGTTTTTGGAAATTTTCAAACTGTCTAATATTACAGTTTTAACTCCTTAAATGTCTTAATAATGATAAATGAAAAAACTTTAATAAATGGAGTATGACCATCAGACGAACGTATGTTGATTTATGCCTTCCGAAAGTCGAGATTTCGTTTGAGGGTCTCGGTTTTTGGAAATTTTCAAACTGTCTAATATTACAGTTTTAACTCCTTAAATGTCTTAATAATGATAAATGAAGAAACTTTAATAAATGGAGTATGACCATCAGACGCACGTATGTTGATTTATGCCTTCCGAAAGTCGAGATTTCGTTTGAGGGTCTCGGTTTTAGGAAATTTTCAAACTGTCTAATATTGCAGTTTTAACTCCATGAATGTCTTAATAATGATAAATGAAGAAACTTTAATAAATGGAGTATGACCATCAGACGCACGTATGTTGATTTATGCCTTCCGAAAGTCGAGATTTCGTTTGAGGGTCTCGGTTTTAGGAAATTTTCAAACTGTCTAATATTGCAGTTTTAACTCCATGAATGTCTTAATAATGATAAATGAAGAAACTTTAATAAATGGAGTATGACCATCAGACGCACGTATGTTGATTTATGCCTTCCGAAAGTCGAGATTTCGTTTGAGGGTCTCGGTTTTGGGAAATTTTCAAACTGTCTAATATCGCAGTTTTAACTCCATGAATGTCTTAATAATGATAAATGAAGAAACTTTTGTAAATGGAGCATGACCATCAGACGCACGTATGTTGATTTATGCCTTTCGAAACTCGAGATTTCGTTTGAGAGTTTCGGTTTTTGGAAATTCCCAAACTGTCTAATATTGCAGTTTTAACTCCATGAATGTCTTAATAATGATAAATGAAAAAAATTTAATAAATGGAGTATGACCATCTGACGCACGTATGTTTATTTATGCCTTCCGAAAGTCGTGATTTCGATTGAGGGTTTCGGTTTTTGGAAATTTTAAAACTGTCTAATATGGCAGTTTTAACTCTATGAATGTCTTAATAATGATAAATGAAGAAACTTTTGTAAATGAAGTATGACCATCAGACGCACGTTTGTTGATTTATGCCTTCCGAAAGTCGAGATTTCGTTTGAGGGTCTCGGTTTTAGGAAATTTTCAAAATGTCTAATATTGCGCTTTAACTCCATGAATGTCTTAATAATGATAAATGAAGAAACTTTAATAAATGGAGTATGACCATCAGACGCACGTATGTTGATTTATGCCTTCCGAAAGTCGAGATTTCGTTTGAGGGTCTCGGTTTTAGGAAATTTTCAAACTGTCTAATATGGTAGTTTTTACTCCGTGAATATCTTAATAATGGTAAATGAAGAAACTTTAATAAATGGAGTATGACCATCAGACGCACGTATGTTGATTTATGCCTTCCGAAAGTCGAGATTTCGTTTGAGGGTCTCGGTTTTGGGAAATTTTCAAACTGTCTAATATCGCAGTTTTAACTCCATGAATGTCTTAATGATGATAAATGAAGAAACTTTTGTAAATGGAGCATGACCATCAGACGCACGTATGTTGATTTATGCCTTTCGAAACTCGAGATTTCGTTTGAGGGTTTCGGTTTTTGGAAATTTTCAAACTGTCTAATATTGCAGTTTTAACTCCATGAATGTCTTAATAATGATAAATGAAAAAACTTTAATAAATGGAGTATGACCATCGAGACGCACGTATGTTGATTTATGCCTTCCGACAAATCGAGATTTCGATTGAGGGTCTCGGTTTTTGGAAAATTTCAAACTGTCTAATATTGCAGTTTTAACTCCATGAATGTCTTAATAATGATAAATGAAAAAACTTTAATAAATGGAGTATGACCATCTGACGCACGTATGTTTATTTATGCCTTCCGAAAGTCGTGATTTCGATTGAGGGTCTCGGTTTTTGGAAATTTTCAAACTGTCTAATATTGCAGTTTTAACTCCATGAATGTCTTAATAATGATAAATGAAAAAACTTTAATAAATGGAGTATGACCATCAGACGCACGTATGTTGATTTATGCCTTCCGACAGTCGAGATTTCGATTGAGGGTCTCGGTTTTGGAAAATTTCAAACTGTCTAATATTGCGTTTAACTCCATGAATGTCTTAATAATGATAAATGAAAAAACTTTAATAAATGGAGTATGACCATCTGACGCACGTATGTTTATTTATGCCTTCCGAAAGTCGTGATTTCGATTGAGGGTCTCGGTTTTTAGAAATTTTAAAACTGTCTAATATGGCAGTTTTAACTCTATAAATGTCTTAATAATGATAAATGAATAAACTTTTGTAAATGAAGTATGACCATCAGACGCACGTTTGTTGATTTATGCCTTCCGAAAGTCAAGATTTCGTTTGAGGGTCTCGGTTTTAGGAAATTTTCAAACTGTCTAATATTGCAGTTTTAACTCCTTAAATGTCTTAATAATGATAAATGAAAAAACTTTAATAAATGGAGTATGACCATCAGACGCACGTATGTTGATTTATGCCTTCCGACAGTCGAGATTTCGATTGAGGGTCTCGGTTTTTGGAAATTTTCAAACTGTCTAATATTGCAGTTTTAACTCCTTAAATGTCTTAATAATGATAAATGATAAAACTTTAATAAATGGAGTATGACCATCAGACGAACGTATGTTAATTTATGCCTTCCGAAACTCGAGATTTCGTTTGAGGGTCTCGGTTTTTGGAAATTTTCAAACTGTCTAATATTACAGTTTTAACTCCTTAAATGTCTTAATAATGATAAATGAAGAAACTTTAATAAATGGAGTATGACCATCAGACGCACGTATGTTGATTTATGCCTTCCGAAAGTCGAGATTTCGTTTGAGGGTCTCGGTTTTAGGAAATTTTCAAACTGTCTAATATTGCAATTTTAACTCCATGAATGTCTTAATAATGATAAATGAAGAAACTTTAATAAATGGAGTATGACCATCAGACGCACGTATGTTGATTTATGCCTTCCGAAAGTCGAGATTTCGTTTGAGGGTCTCGGTTTTAGGAAATTTTCAAACTGTCTAATATGGCAGTTTTAACTCCGTGAATGTCTTAATAATGATAAATGAAGAAACTTTAATAAATGGAGTATGACCATCAGACGCATGTATGTTGATTTATGCCGTCTGAAACTCGAGATTTCGTTTGAGGGTTTCGGTTTTTGGAAATTTTCAAACTGTCTAATATGGCAGTTTTAACTCCATGAATGTCTTAATAATGGTAAATGAAGAAACTTTTGTAAATGAAGTATGACCATCGGGCCTTACGATTGTTGATTTATGCCTTCCGAAAGTCGAGATTTCGTTTGAGGGTCTCGGTTTTGGGAAATTTTCAAACTGTCTAATATCGCAGTTTTAACTCCATGAATGTCTTAATAATGATAAATGAAGAAACTTTTGTAAATGGAGCATGACCATCAGACGCACGTATGTTGATTTATGCCTTTCGAAACTCGAGATTTCGTTTGAGGGTTTCGGTTTTTGGAAATTTTCAAACTGTCTAATATTGCAGTTTTAACTCCATGAATGTCTTAATAATGATAAATGAAAAAACTTTAATAAATGGAGTATGACCATCAGACGCACGTATGTTGATTTATGCCTTCCGACAGTCGAGATTTCGATTGAGGGTCTCGGTTTTTGGAAAATTTCAAACTGTCTAATATTGCAGTTTTAACTCCATGAATGTCTTAATAATGATAAATGAAAAAACTTTAATAAATGGAGTATGACCATCTGACGCACGTATGTTTATTTATGCCTTCCGAAAGTCGTGATTTCGATTGAGGGTCTCGGTTTTGGAAATTTTAAAACTGTCTAATATGGCGCTTTAACTCTATGAATGTCTTAATAATGATAAATGAATAAACTTTTGTAAATGAAGTATGACCATCGAGGCGCACGTTTGTTGATTTATGCCTTCCGAAAGTCGAGATTTCGTTTGAGGGTCTCGGTTTTAGGAAATTTTCAAACTGTCTAATATTGCAGTTTTAACTCCATGAATGTCTTAATAATGATAAATGAAGAAACTTTAATAAATGGAGTATGACCATCAGACGCACGTATGTTGATTTATGCCTTCCGAAAGTCGAGATTTCGTTTGAGGGTCTCGGTTTTAGGAAATTTTCAAACTGTCTAATATGGTAGTTTTTACTCCGTGAATATCTTAATAATGGTAAATGAAGAAACTTTAATAAATGGAGTATGACCATCAGACGCACGTATGTTGATTTATGCCTTCCGAAAGTCGAGATTTCGTTTGATGGTCTCGATTTTAGGAAATTTTCAAACTGTCTAATATTGCAGTTTTAACTCCATGAATGTCTTAATAATGATAAATGAAGAAACTTTAATAAATGGAGTATGACCATCAGACGCACGTATGTTGATTTATGCCTTCCGAAAGTCGAGATTTCGTTTGAGGGTCTCGGTTTTAGGAAATTTTCAAACTGTCTAATATTGTAGTTTTAACTCCATGAATGTCTTAATAATGATAAATGAAGAAACTTTTGTAAATAGAGTATGACCATCAGACGCACGTATGTTGATTTATGCCATCCGAAAGTCGAGATTTCGTTTGATGGTCTCGGTTTTAGGAAATTTTCAAACTGTATAATATTGCCGTTTTAACTCCATGAATGTCTTAATAATGATAAATGAAGAAACTTTAAAAAATGGAGTATGACCATCGGACGCACGTATGCTGATTTTGCCTTCCGAAACTCGAGATTTCGTTTGAGGGCCTCAGTTTTTTGAAATTTTCAAACTGTCTAATATTGCGCTTTTAACTCCTTAAATGTCTTATTATTGATAAATGAAGAAACTTTAATAAATGGAGTATGACCATCAGACGAACGTATGTGTATGTTAATTTATGCCTTCCGAAACTCGAGATTTCGTTTGAGGGTCTCGGTTTTGGAAATTTTCAAACTGTCTAATATTACGCTTTTAACTCCTTAAATGTCTTAATAATGATAAATGAAGAAACTTTAATAAATGGAGTATGACCATCAGACGCACACGTATGCTGATTTTGCCTTCCGAAACTCGAGATTTCGTTTGATGGTCTCGGTTTTGGAAATTTTCAAACTGTCTAATATTACAGTTTTAACTCCTTAAATGTCTTAATAATGATAAATGAAAAAACTTTAATAAATGGAGTATGACCATCAGACGAACGTATGTTGATTTATGCCTTCCGAAAGTCGAGATTTCGTTTGAGGGTCTCGGTTTTTGGAAATTTTCAAACTGTCTAATATTACAGTTTTAACTCCTTAAATGTCTTAATAATGATAAATGAAGAAACTTTAATAAATGGAGTATGACCATACGACGCACGTATGTTGATTTATGCCTTCCGAAAGTCGAGATTTCGTTTGAGGGTCTCGGTTTTAGGAAATTTTCAAACTGTCTAATATTGCCGTTTTAACTCCATGAATGTCTTAATAATGATAAATGAAGAAACTTTAATAAATGGAGTATGACCATACGACGCACGTATGTTGATTTATGCCTTCCGAAAGTCGAGATTTCGTTTGAGGGTCTCGGTTTTAGGAAATTTTCAAACTGTCTAATATTGCCGTTTTAACTCCATGAATGTCTTAATAATGATAAATGAAGAAACTTTAATAAATGGAGTATGACCATACGACGCACGTATGTTGATTTATGCCTTCCGAAAGTCGAGATTTCGTTTGAGGTCTCGGTTTTTGGGAAATTTTCAAACTGTCTAATATCGCAGTTTTAACTCCATGAATGTCTTAATAATGATAAATGAAGAAACTTTTGTAAATGGAGCATGACCATCAGACGCACGTATGTTGATTTATGCCTTTCGAAACTCGAGATTTCGTTTGAGAGTTTCGGTTTTTGGAAATTCCCAAACTGTCTAATATTGCAGTTTTAACTCCATGAATGTCTTAATAATGATAAATGAAAAAAATTTAATAAATGGAGTATGACCATCGACGCACGTATGTTTATTTATGCCTTAAAAGTCGTGATTTCGATTGAGGGTTTCGGTTTTGGAAATTTTAAAACTGTCTAATATGGCGCTTTAACTCTATGAATGTCTTAATAATGATAAATGAAGAAACTTTTGTAAATGAAGTATGACCATCAGACGCACGTTTGTTGATTTATGCCTTCCGAAAGTCGAGATTTCGTTTGAGGGTCTCGGTTTTAGGAAATTTTCAAACTGTCTAATATTGCAGTTTTAACTCCATGAATGTCTTAATAATGATAAATGAAGAAACTTTTGTAAATGGAGTATGACCATCGACGACGTATGTTGATTTATGCCTTCCGAAAGTCGAGATTTCGATTGAGGGTCTCGGTTTTTGGAAAATTTCAAACTGTCTAATATTGCATTTTTAACTCCATGAATGTCTTAATAATGATAAATGAAAAAACTTTAATAAATGGAGTATGACCATCTGACGCACGTATGTTTATTTATGCCTTCCGAAAGTCGTGATTTCGATTGAGGGTCTCGGTTTTGGAAATTTTAAAACTGTCTAATATGGCAGTTTTAACTCCATTATTGTCTTAATAATGATAAATGAATAAATTTTTGTAAATGGAGGATGACCATCAGACGCACGTATGTTGATTTATGCCTTCCGAAAGTCGAGATTTCGTTTGAGGGTCTCGGTTTTAAGAAATTTTCAAACTGTCTAATATTGCAGTTTTAACTCCATGAATGTCTTAATAATGATAAATGAAGAAACTTTTGTAAATGGAGTATGACCATCGGACGCACGTATGTTGATTTATGCCTTCCGAAAGTCGAGATTTCGATTGAGGGTCTCGGTTTTTGGAAAATTTCAAACTGTCTAATATTGGATTTTTAACTCCATGAATGTCTTAATAATGATAAATGAAAAAACTTTAATAAATGGAGTATGACCATCAGACGCACGTATGTTTATTTATGCCTTCCGAAAGTCGTGATTTCGATTGAGGGTCTCGGTTTTGGAAATTTTAAAACTGCTCTAATATGGCGCTTTTAACTCCATTATTGTCTTAATAATGATAAATGAAGAAATTTTTGTAAATGGAGGATGACCATCGAGGCACGTATGTTGATTTATGCCTTCCGAAACTCGAGATTTCGTTTGATGGTCTCGGTTTTAGGAAATTTTCAAACTGTCTAATATGGCTATTTTAACTCCATGAATGTCTTAATAATGATAAATGAGGAAACTTTTGTAAATGGAGTATGACCATCAGACGCACGTATGTTGATTTATGCCTTCCGAAACTCGAGATTTCGTTTGATGGTCTCGGTTTTAGGAAATTTTCAAACTGTCTAATATGGCTATTTTAACTACACGAATGTCTTAATAATGATAAATGAAGAAACTTTAATAAATGGAGTATGACCATCAGACGTACGTATGTTGATTTATGCCTTTCGAAACTCGAGATTTCGTTTGAGAGTTTCGGTTTTTGGAAATTCTCAAACTGTCTAATATTGCAGTTTTAACTCCATGAATGTCTTAATAATGATAAATTAAAAAACTTTAATAAATGGAGTATGACCATCAGACGCACGTACGTTTATTTATGCCTTCCGAAAGTCGAGATTTCGATTAAGGGTCTCGGTTTTTGGAAATTTTCAAACTGTCTAATATGGCAGTTTTAACTCTATGAATGTCTTAATAATGATAAATGAAGATTCTTTTGTAAATGGAGTATGACCATCAGACGCTCGTATGTTGATTTATGCCTTCCGAAAGTCGAGATTTCGTTTGAGTGTTTCGGTTTTTGGAAATTTTCAAACTGTCTAATATGGCAGTTTTAACTCCATTAATGTCTTAATAATGATAAATGAAGAAACTTTTGTAAATGGAGCATGACCATCGACGCACGTATGTTGATTTATGCCTTTCAAACTCGAGATTTCGTTTAAGGGTTTCGGTTTTTGAAATTTTCAAACTGTCTAATATTGCAGTTTTAACTCCATGAATGTCTTAATAATGATAAATGAAAAAACTTTAATAAATGGAGTATGACCATCGACGCACGTATGTTGATTTATGCCTTCCGACGATCGAGATTTCGATTGAGGGTCTCGGTTTTGGAAAATTTCAAACTGTCTAATATTGCGCTTTAACTCCATGAATGTCTTAATAATGATAAATGAAAAAACTTTAATAAATGGAGTATGACCATCTGACGCACGTATGTTTATTTATGCCTTCCGAAAGTCGTGATTTCGATTGAGGGTCTCGGTTTTTGGAAATTTTAAAACTGTCTAATATGGCGTTTAACTCTATGAATGTCTTAATAATGATAAATGAATAAACTTTTGTAAATGAAGTATGACCATCAGACGCACGTTTGTTGATTTATGCCTTCCGAAAGTCAAGATTTCGTTTGAGGGTCTCGGTTTTAGGAAATTTTCAAACTGTCTAATATTGCAGTTTTAACTCCTTAAATGTCTTAATAATGATAAATGAAAAAACTTTAATAAATGGAGTATGACCATCAGACGCACGTATGTTGATTTATGCCTTCCGACAGTCGAGATTTCGATTGAGGGTCTCGGTTTTTGGAAATTTTCAAACTGTCTAATATTGCAGTTTTAACTCCTTAAATGTCTTAATAATGATAAATGATAAAACTTTAATAAATGGAGTATGACCATCAGACGAACGTATGTTAATTTATGCCTTCCGAAAGTCGAGATTTCGTTTGAGGGTCTCGGTTTTAGGAAATTTTCAAACTGTCTAATATGGTAGTTTTTACTCCGTGAATATCTTAATAATGGTAAATGAAGAAACTTTAATAAATGGAGTATGACCATCGGACGCACGTATGTTGATTTATGCCTTCCGAAAGTCGAGATTTCGTTTGATGGTCTCGATTTTAGGAAATTTTCAAACTCTAATATTGCGCTTTTAACTCCATGAATGTTTTAATAATGATAAATGAAGAAACTTTAATAAATGGAGTATGACCATCGACGCACGTATGTATGTTGATTTATGCCTTCCGAAAGTCGAGATTTCGTTTGAGGGTCTCGGTTTTAGGAAATTTTCAAACTGTCTAATATGGTAGTTTTTACTCCGTGAATATCTTAATAATGGTAAATGAAGAAACTTTAATAAATGGAGTATGACCATCAGACGCACGTATGTTGATTTATGCCTTCCGAAAGTCGAGATTTCGTTTGATGGTCTCGATTTTAGGAAATTTTCAAACTGTCTAATATTGCAGTTTTAACTCCATGAATGTCTTAATAATGATAAATGAAGAAACTTTAATAAATGGAGTATGACCATCAGACGCACGTATGTTGATTTATGCCTTCCGAAAGTCGAGATTTCGTTTGAGGGTCTCGGTTTTAGGAAATTTTCAAACTGTCTAATATTGTAGTTTTAACTCCATGAATGTCTTAATAATGATAAATGAAGAAACTTTTGTAAATAGAGTATGACCATCAGACGCACGTATGTTGATTTATGCCATCCGAAAGTCGAGATTTCGTTTGATGGTCTCGGTTTTAGGAAATTTTCAAACTGTATAATATTGCCGTTTTAACTCCATGAATGTCTTAATAATGATAAATGAAGAAACTTTAAAAAATGGAGTATGACCATCGGACGCACGTATGCTGATTTTGCCTTCCGAAACTCGAGATTTCGTTTGAGGGCCTCAGTTTTTTGAAATTTTCAAACTGTCTAATATTGCAGTTTTAACTCCTTAAATGTCTTATTATTGATAAATGAAGAAACTTTAATAAATGGAGTATGACCATCAGACGAACGTATGTGTATGTTAATTTATGCCTTCCGAAACTCGAGATTTCGTTTGAGGGTCTCGGTTTTTGGAAATTTTCAAACTGTCTAATATTACAGTTTTAACTCCTTAAATGTCTTAATAATGATAAATGAAGAAACTTTAATAAATGGAGTATGACCATCGACGCACACGTATGCGATTTTGCCTTCCAAACTCGAGATTTCGTTTGATGGTCTCGGTTTTGGAAATTTTCAAACTGTCTAATATTACAGTTTTAACTCCTTAAATGTCTTAATAATGATAAATGAAAAAACTTTAATAAATGGAGTATGACCATCAGACGAACGTATGTTGATTTATGCCTTCCGAAAGTCGAGATTTCGTTTGAGGGTCTCGGTTTTTGGAAATTTTCAAACTGTCTAATATTACAGTTTTAACTCCTTAAATGTCTTAATAATGATAAATGAAGAAACTTTAATAAATGGAGTATGACCATCAGACGCACGTATGTTGATTTATGCCTTCCGAAAGTCGAGATTTCGTTTGAGGGTCTCGGTTTTAGGAAATTTTCAAACTGTCTAATATTGCAGTTTTAACTCCATGAATGTCTTAATAATGATAAATGAAGAAACTTTAATAAATGGAGTATGACCATCAGACGCACGTATGTTGATTTATGCCTTCCGAAAGTCGAGATTTCGTTTGAGGGTCTCGGTTTTAGGAAATTTTCAAACTGTCTAATATTGCAGTTTTAACTCCATGAATGTCTTAATAATGATAAATGAAGAAACTTTAATAAATGGAGTATGACCATCAGACGCACGTATGTTGATTTATGCCTTCCGAAAGTCGAGATTTCGTTTGAGGGTCTCGGTTTTGGGAAATTTTCAAACTGTCTAATATCGCAGTTTTAACTCCATGAATGTCTTAATAATGATAAATGAAGAAACTTTTGTAAATGGAGCATGACCATCAGACGCACGTATGTTGATTTATGCCTTTCGAAACTCGAGATTTCGTTTGAGAGTTTCGGTTTTTGGAAATTCCCAAACTGTCTAATATTGCAGTTTTAACTCCATGAATGTCTTAATAATGATAAATGAAAAAAATTTAATAAATGGAGTATGACCATCTGACGCACGTATGTTTATTTATGCCTTCCGAAAGTCGTGATTTCGATTGAGGGTTTCGGTTTTTGGAAATTTTAAAACTGTCTAATATGGCAGTTTTAACTCTATGAATGTCTTAATAATGATAAATGAAGAAACTTTTGTAAATGAAGTATGACCATCAGACGCACGTTTGTTGATTTATGCCTTCCGAAAGTCGAGATTTCGTTTGAGGGTCTCGGTTTTAGGAAATTTTCAAACTGTCTAATATTGCAGTTTTAACTCCATGAATGTCTTAATAATGATAAATGAAGAAACTTTTGTAAATGGAGTATGACCATCAGACGCACGTATGTTGATTTATGCCTTCCGAAAGTCGAGATTTCGATTGAGGGTCTCGGTTTTTGGAAAATTTCAAACTGTCTAATATTGCATTTTTAACTCCATGAATGTCTTAATAATGATAAATGAAAAAACTTTAATAAATGGAGTATGACCATCTGACGCACGTATGTTTATTTATGCCTTCCGAAAGTCGTGATTTCGATTGAGGGTCTCGGTTTTGGAAATTTTAAAACTGTCTAATATGGCAGTTTTAACTCCATTATTGTCTTAATAATGATAAATGAATAAATTTTTGTAAATGGAGGATGACCATCAGACGCACGTATGTTGATTTATGCCTTCCGAAAGTCGAGATTTCGTTTGAGGGTCTCGGTTTTAAGAAATTTTCAAACTGTCTAATATTGCAGTTTTAACTCCATGAATGTCTTAATAATGATAAATGAAGAAACTTTTGTAAATGGAGTATGACCATCAGACGCACGTATGTTGATTTATGCCTTCCGAAAGTCGAGATTTCGATTGAGGGTCTCGGTTTTTGGAAAATTTCAAACTGTCTAATATTGGATTTTTAACTCCATGAATGTCTTAATAATGATAAATGAAAAAACTTTAATAAATGGAGTATGACCATCTGACGCACGTATGTTTATTTATGCCTTCCGAAAGTCGTGATTTCGATTGAGGGTCTCGGTTTTGGAAATTTTAAAACTGTCTAATATGGCAGTTTTAACTCCATTATTGTCTTAATAATGATAAATGAAGAAATTTTTGTAAATGGAGGATGACCATCAGACGCACGTATGTTGATTTATGCCTTCCGAAACTCGAGATTTCGTTTGATGGTCTCGGTTTTAGGAAATTTTCAAACTGTCTAATATGGCTATTTTAACTCCATGAATGTCTTAATAATGATAAATGAGGAAACTTTTGTAAATGGAGTATGACCATCAGACGCACGTATGTTGATTTATGCCTTCCGAAACTCGAGATTTCGTTTGATGGTCTCGGTTTTAGGAAATTTTCAAACTGTCTAATATGGCTATTTTAACTACACGAATGTCTTAATAATGATAAATGAAGAAACTTTAATAAATGGAGTATGACCATCAGACGTACGTATGTTGATTTATGCCTTTCGAAACTCGAGATTTCGTTTGAGAGTTTCGGTTTTTGGAAATTCTCAAACTGTCTAATATTGCAGTTTTAACTCCATGAATGTCTTAATAATGATAAATTAAAAAACTTTAATAAATGGAGTATGACCATCGACGCGACGTACGTTTATTTATGCCTTCCGAAAGTCGAGATTTCGATTAAGGGTCTCGGTTTTTGGAAATTTTCAAACTGTCTAATATGGCAGTTTTAACTCTATGAATGTCTTAATAATGATAAATGAAGATTCTTTTGTAAATGGAGTATGACCATCAGACGCTCGTATGTTGATTTATGCCTTCCGAAAGTCGAGATTTCGTTTGAGTGTTTCGGTTTTTGGAAATTTTCAAACTGTCTAATATGGCAGTTTTAACTCCATTAATGTCTTAATAATGATAAATGAAGAAACTTTTGTAAATGGAGCATGACCATCAGACGCACGTATGTTGATTTATGCCTTTCGAAACTCGAGATTTCGTTTAAGGGTTTCGGTTTTTGGAAATTTTCAAACTGTCTAATATTGCAGTTTTAACTCCATGAATGTCTTAATAATGATAAATGAAAAAACTTTAATAAATGGAGTATGACCATCAGACGCACGTATGTTGATTTATGCCTTCCGACAGTCGAGATTTCGATTGAGGGTCTCGGTTTTGGAAAATTTCAAACTGTCTAATATTGCAGTTTTAACTCCATGAATGTCTTAATAATGATAAATGAAAAAACTTTAATAAATGGAGTATGACCATCTGACGCACGTATGTTTATTTATGCCTTCCGAAAGTCGTGATTTCGATTGAGGGTCTCGGTTTTTGGAAATTTTAAAACTGTCTAATATGGCAGTTTTAACTCTATGAATGTCTTAATAATGATAAATGAATAAACTTTTGTAAATGAAGTATGACCATCAGACGCACGTTTGTTGATTTATGCCTTCCGAAAGTCAAGATTTCGTTTGAGGGTCTCGGTTTTAGGAAATTTTCAAACTGTCTAATATTGCAGTTTTAACTCCTTAAATGTCTTAATAATGATAAATGAAAAAACTTTAATAAATGGAGTATGACCATCAGACGCACGTATGTTGATTTATGCCTTCCGACAGTCGAGATTTCGATTGAGGGTCTCGGTTTTTGGAAATTTTCAAACTGTCTAATATTGCAGTTTTAACTCCTTAAATGTCTTAATAATGATAAATGATAAAACTTTAATAAATGGAGTATGACCATCAGACGAACGTATGTTAATTTATGCCTTCCGAAACTCGAGATTTCGTTTGAGGGTCTCGGTTTTTGGAAATTTTCAAACTGTCTAATATTACAGTTTTAACTCCTTAAATGTCTTAATAATGATAAATGAAGAAACTTTAATAAATGGAGTATGACCATCAGACGCACGTATGTTGATTTATGCCTTCCGAAAGTCGAGATTTCGTTTGAGGGTCTCGGTTTTAGGAAATTTTCAAACTGTCTAATATTGCAATTTTAACTCCATGAATGTCTTAATAATGATAAATGAAGAAACTTTAATAAATGGAGTATGACCATCAGACGCACGTATGTTGATTTATGCCTTCCGAAAGTCGAGATTTCGTTTGAGGGTCTCGGTTTTAGGAAATTTTCAAACTGTCTAATATGGCAGTTTTAACTCCGTGAATGTCTTAATAATGATAAATGAAGAAACTTTTGTAAATGGAGCATGACCATCAGACGCACGTATGTTGATTTATGCCTTTCGAAAGTCGAGATTTCGTTTGAGGGTCTCGGTTTTAGGAAATTTTCAAACTGTCTAATATTGCATTTTTAACTCCATGAATGTCTTAATAATGATAAATGAAAAAACTTTAATAAATGGAGTATGACCATCTGACGCACGTATGTTTATTTATGCCTTCCGAAAGTCGTGATTTCGATTGAGGGACTCGGTTTTTGGAAATTTTAAAACTGTCTAATATGGCAGTTTTAACTCCATTATTGTCTTAATAATGATAAATGAATAAATTTTTGTAAATGGAGGATGACCATCAGACGCACGTATGTTGATTTATGCCTTCCGAAAGTCGAGATTTCGTTTGAGGGTCTCGGTTTTAAGAAATTTTCAAACTGTCTAATATTGCAGTTTTAACTCCATGAATGTCTTAATAATGATAAATGAAGAAACTTTTGTAAATGGAGTATGACCATCAGACGCACGTATGTTGATTTATGCCTTCCGAAAGTCGAGATTTCGATTGAGGGTCTCGGTTTTTGGAAAATTTCAAACTGTCTAATATTGGATTTTTAACTCCATGAATGTCTTAATAATGATAAATGAAAAAACTTTAATAAATGGAGTATGACCATCTGACGCACGTATGTTTATTTATGCCTTCCGAAAGTCGTGATTTCGATTGAGGGTCTCGGTTTTGGAAATTTTAAAACTGTCTAATATGGCGCTTTTAACTCCATTATTGTCTTAATAATGATAAATGAAGAAATTTTTGTAAATGGAGGATGACCATCAGACGCACGTATGTTGATTTATGCCTTCCGAAACTCGTGATTTCGTTTGATGGTCTCGGTTTTAGGAAATTTTCAAACTGTCTAATATGGCTATTTTAACTCCATGAATGTCTTAATAATGATAAATGAGGAAACTTTTGTAAATGGAGTATGACCATCAGACGCACGTATGTTGATTTATGCCTTCCGAAACTCGAGATTTCGTTTGATGGTCTCGGTTTTAGGAAATTTTCAAACTGTCTAATATGGCTATTTTAACTACACGAATGTCTTAATAATGATAAATGAAGAAACTTTAATAAATGGAGTATGACCATCAGACGTACGTATGTTGATTTATGCCTTTCGAAACTCGAGATTTCGTTTGAGAGTTTCGGTTTTTGGAAATTCTCAAACTGTCTAATATTGCAGTTTTAACTCCATGAATGTCTTAATAATGATAAATTAAAAAACTTTAATAAATGGAGTATGACCATCAGACGCACGTACGTTTATTTATGCCTTCCGAAAGTCGAGATTTCGATTAAGGGTCTCGGTTTTTGGAAATTTTCAAACCGTCTAATATGGCGCTTTTAACTCTATGAATGTCTTAATAATGATAAATGAAGATTCTTTTGTAAATGGAGTATGACCATCAGACGCTCGTATGTTGATTTATGCCTTCCGAAAGTCGAGATTTCGTTTGAGTGTTTCGGTTGGAAATTTTCAAACTGTCTAATATGGCGCTTTTAACTCCATTAATGTCTTAATAATGATAAATGAAGAAACTTTTGTAAATGGAGCATGACCATCAGACGCACGTATGTTGATTTATGCCTTTCGAAACTCGAGATTTCGTTTGAGGGTCTCGGTTTTGGAAATTTTCAAACTGTCTAATATTGCAGTTTTAACTCCATGAATGTCTTAATAATGATAAATGAAAAAACTTTAATAAATGGAGTATGACCATCGACGCACGTATGTTGATTTATGCCTTCCGAAACGATCGAGATTTCGATTGAGGGTCTCGGTTTTTGAAAATTTCAAACTGTCTAATATTGCAGTTTTAACTCCATGAATGTCTTAATAATGATAAATGAAAAAACTTTAATAAATGGAGTATGACCATCTGACGCACGTATGTTTATTTATGCCTTCCGAAAGTCGTGATTTCGATTGAGGGTCTCGGTTTTGGAAATTTTAAAACTGTCTAATATGGCAGTTTTAACTCTATGAATGTCTTAATAATGATAAATGAATAAACTTTTGTAAATGAAGTATGACCATCGACGACGTTTGTTGATTTATGCCTTCCGAAAGTCAAGATTTCGTTTGAGGGTCTCGGTTTTAGGAAATTTTCAAACTGTCTAATATTGCAGTTTTAACTCCTTAAATGTCTTAATAATGATAAATGAAAAAACTTTAATAAATGGAGTATGACCATCGACGCACGTATGTTGATTTATGCCTTCCGAAAATGATCGAGATTTCGATTGAGGGTCTCGGTTTTTGGAAATTTTCAAACTGTCTAATATTGCAGTTTTAACTCCTTAAATGTCTTAATAATGATAAATGATAAAACTTTAATAAATGGAGTATGACCATCGAATGAACGTATGTTAATTTATGCCTTCCGAAACTCGAGATTTCGTTTGAGGGTCTCGGTTTTTGGAAATTTTCAAACTGTCTAATATTACAGTTTTAACTCCTTAAATGTCTTAATAATGATAAATGAAGAAACTTTAATAAATGGAGTATGACCATACGACGCACGTATGTTGATTTATGCCTTCCGAAAGTCGAGATTTCGTTTGAGGGTCTCGGTTTTAGGAAATTTTCAAACTGTCTAATATTGCAATTTTAACTCCATGAATGTCTTAATAATGATAAATGAAGAAACTTTAATAAATGGAGTATGACCATACGACGCACGTATGTTGATTTATGCCTTCCGAAAGTCGAGATTTCGTTTGAGGGTCTCGGTTTTAGGAAATTTTCAAACTGTCTAATATGGCAGTTTTAACTCCGTGAATGTCTTAATAATGATAAATGAAGAAACTTTAATAAATGGAGTATGACCATCAGACGCATGTATGTTGATTTATGCCGTCTGAAACTCGAGATTTCGTTTGAGGGTTTCGGTTTTTGGAAATTTTCAAACTGTCTAATATGGCAGTTTTAACTCCATGAATGTCTTAATAATGGTAAATGAAGAAACTTTTGTAAATGAAGTATGACCATCAGACGCACGTTTGTTGATTTATGCCTTCCGAAAGTCGAGATTTCGTTTGAGGGTCTCGGTTTTGGGAAATTTTCAAACTGTCTAATATCGCAGTTTTAACTCCATGAATGTCTTAATAATGATAAATGAAGAAACTTTTGTAAATGGAGCATGACCATCAGACGCACGTATGTTGATTTATGCCTTTCGAAAGTCGAGATTTCGTTTGAGGGTCTCGGTTTTAGGAAATTTTCAAACTGTCTAATATTGCAATTTTAACTCCATGAATGTCTTAATAATGATAAATGAAGAAACTTTAATAAATGGAGTATGACCATCAGACGCACGTATGTTGATTTATGCCTTCCGAAAGTCGAGATTTCGTTTGAGGGTCTCGGTTTTAGGAAATTTTCAAACTGTCTAATATGGCAGCTTTAACTCCGTGAATGTCTTAATAATGATAAATGAAGAAACTTTAATAAATGGAGTATGACCATCGAGACGCATGTATGTGATTTTAGGCCGTCTAAAACTCGAGATTTCGTTTGAGGGTTTCGGTTTTTGGAAATTTTCAAACTGTCTAATATGGCAGTTTTAACTCCATGAATGTCTTAATAATGGTAAATGAAGAAACTTTTGTAAATGAAGTATGACCATCAGACGCACGTTTGTTGATTTATGCCTTCCGAAAGTCGAGATTTCGTTTGAGGGTCTCGGTTTTGGGAAATTTTCAAACTGTCTAATATCGCAGTTTTAACTCTATGAATGTCTTAATAATGATAAATGAAGAAACTTTTGTAAATGGAGCATGACCATCAGACGCACGTATGTTGATTTATGCCTTTCGAAACTCGAGATTTCGTTTGAGGGTTTCGGTTTTTGGAAATTTTCAAACTGTCTAATATTGCAGTTTTAACTCCATGAATGTCTTAATAATGATAAATGAAAAAACTTTAATAAATGGAGTATGACCATCAGACGCACGTATGTTGATTTATGCCTTCCGACAGTCGAGATTTCGATTGAGGGTCTCGGTTTTTGGAAAATTTCAAACTGTCTAATATTGCAGTTTTAACTCCATGAATGTCTTAATAATGATAAATGAAAAAACTTTAATAAATGGAGTATGACCATCGGCGACGTATGTTTATTTATGCCTTCCGAAAGTCGTGATTTCGATTGAGGGTCTCGGTTTTTGGAAATTTTAAAACTGTCTAATATGGCAGTTTTAACTCTATGAATGTCTTAATAATGATAAATGAATAAACTTTTGTAAATGAAGTATGACCATCAGACGCACGTTTGTTGATTTATGCCTTCCGAAAGTCGAGATTTCGTTTGAGGGTCTCGGTTTTAGGAAATTTTCAAACTGTCTAATATTGCAGTTTTAACTCCATGAATGTCTTAATAATGATAAATGAAGAAACTTTAATAAATGGAGTATGACCATCAGACGCACGTATGTTGATTTATGCCTTCCGAAAGTCGAGATTTCGTTTGAGGGTCTCGGTTTTAGGAAATTTTCAAACTGTCTAATATGGTAGTTTTTACTCCGTGAATATCTTAATAATGGTAAATGAAGAAACTTTAATAAATGGAGTATGACCATCGACGACGTATGTTGATTTATGCCTTCCGAAAGTCGAGATTTCGTTTGATGGTCTCGATTTTAGGAAATTTTCAAACTGTCTAATATTGCAGTTTTAACTCCATGAATGTCTTAATAATGATAAATGAAGAAACTTTAATAAATGGAGTATGACCATACGACGCACGTATGTTGATTTATGCCTTCCGAAAGTCGAGATTTCGTTTGAGGGTCTCGGTTTTAGGAAATTTTCAAACTGTCTAATATTGTAGTTTTAACTCCATGAATGTCTTAATAATGATAAATGAAGAAACTTTTGTAAATAGAGTATGACCATCAGACGCACGTATGTTGATTTATGCCATCCGAAAGTCGAGATTTCGTTTGATGGTCTCGGTTTTAGGAAATTTTCAAACTGTATAATATTGCCGTTTTAACTCCATGAATGTCTTAATAATGATAAATGAAGAAACTTTAAAAAATGGAGTATGACCATCGGACGCACGTATGCTGATTTTGCCTTCCGAAACTCGAGATTTCGTTTGAGGGCCTCAGTTTTTTGAAATTTTCAAACTGTCTAATATTGCAGTTTTAACTCCTTAAATGTCTTATTATTGATAAATGAAGAAACTTTAATAAATGGAGTATGACCATCAGACGAACGTATGTGTATGTTAATTTATGCCTTCCGAAACTCGAGATTTCGTTTGAGGGTCTCGGTTTTTGGAAATTTTCAAACTGTCTAATATTACAGTTTTAACTCCTTAAATGTCTTAATAATGATAAATGAAGAAACTTTAATAAATGGAGTATGACCATCAGACGCACACGTATGCTGATTTTGCCTTCCGAAACTCGAGATTTCGTTTGAGGGTCTCGGTTTTTGGAAATTTTCAAACTGTCTAATATTACAGTTTTAACTCCTTAAATGTCTTAATAATGATAAATGAAAAAACTTTAATAAATGGAGTATGACCATCAGACGAACGTATGTTGATTTATGCCTTCCGAAAGTCGAGATTTCGTTTGAGGGTCTCGGTTTTTGGAAATTTTCAAACTGTCTAATATTACAGTTTTAACTCCTTAAATGTCTTAATAATGATAAATGAAGAAACTTTAATAAATGGAGTATGACCATCAGACGCACGTATGTTGATTTATGCCTTCCGAAAGTCGAGATTTCGTTTGAGGGTCTCGGTTTTAGGAAATTTTCAAACTGTCTAATATTGCAGTTTTAACTCCATGAATGTCTTAATAATGATAAATGAAGAAACTTTAATAAATGGAGTATGACCATCAGACGCACGTATGTTGATTTATGCCTTCCGAAAGTCGAGATTTCGTTTGAGGGTCTCGGTTTTAGGAAATTTTCAAACTGTCTAATATTGCAGTTTTAACTCCATGAATGTCTTAATAATGATAAATGAAGAAACTTTAATAAATGGAGTATGACCATCAGACGCACGTATGTTGATTTATGCCTTCCGAAAGTCGAGATTTCGTTTGAGGGTCTCGGTTTTGGGAAATTTTCAAACTGTCTAATATCGCAGTTTTAACTCCATGAATGTCTTAATAATGATAAATGAAGAAACTTTTGTAAATGGAGCATGACCATCAGACGCACGTATGTTGATTTATGCCTTTCGAAACTCGAGATTTCGTTTGAGAGTTTCGGTTTTTGGAAATTCCCAAACTGTCTAATATTGCAGTTTTAACTCCATGAATGTCTTAATAATGATAAATGAAAAAAATTTAATAAATGGAGTATGACCATCAGACGCACGTATGTTGATTTATGTCTTCCGACAGTCGAGATTTCGATTGAGGGTCTCGGTTTTTGGAAAATTTCAACTGTCTAATATTGCAGTTTTAACTCCATGAATGTCTTAATAATGATAAATGAAAAAACTTTAATAAATGGAGTATGACCATCTGACGCATGTATGTTTATTTATGCCTTCCGAAAGTCGTGATTTCGATTGAGGGTTTCGGTTTTTGGAAATTTTAAAACTGTCTAATATGGCAGTTTTAACTCTATGAATGTCTTAATAATGATAAATGAAGAAACTTTTGTAAATGAAGTATGACCATCAGACGCACGTTTGTTGATTTATGCCTTCCGAAAGTCGAGATTTCGTTTGAGGGTCTCGGTTTTAGGAAATTTTCAAACTGTCTAATATTGCAGTTTTAACTCCATGAATGTCTTAATAATGATAAATGAAGAAACTTTTGTAAATGGAGTATGACCATCAGACGCACGTATGTTGATTTATGCCTTCCGAAAGTCGAGATTTCGATTGAGGGTCTCGGTTTTTGGAAAATTTCAAACTGTCTAATATTGCATTTTTAACTCTATGAATGTCTTAATAATGATAAATGAAAAAACTTTAATAAATGGAGTATGACCATCTGACGCACGTATGTTTATTTATGCCTTCCGAAAGTCGTGATTTCGATTGAGGGACTCGGTTTTTGGAAATTTTAAAACTGTCTAATATGGCAGTTTTAACTCCATTATTGTCTTAATAATGATAAATGAATAAATTTTTGTAAATGGAGGATGACCATCAGACGCACGTATGTTGATTTATGCCTTCCGAAAGTCGAGATTTCGTTTGAGGGTCTCGGTTTTAAGAAATTTTCAAACTGTCTAATATTGCAGTTTTAACTCCATGAATGTCTTAATAATGATAAATGAAGAAACTTTTGTAAATGGAGTATGACCATCAGACGCACGTATGTTGATTTATGCCTTCCGAAAGTCGAGATTTCGATTGAGGGTCTCGGTTTTTGGAAAATTTCAAACTGTCTAATATTGGATTTTTAACTCCATGAATGTCTTAATAATGATAAATGAAAAAACTTTAATAAATGGAGTATGACCATCTGACGCACGTATGTTTATTTATGCCTTCCGAAAGTCGTGATTTCGATTGAGGGTCTCGGTTTTTGGAAATTTTAAAACTGTCTAATATGGCAGTTTTAACTCCATTATTGTCTTAATAATGATAAATGAAGAAATTTTTGTAAATGGAGGATGACCATCAGACGCACGTATGTTGATTTATGCCTTCCGAAACTCGAGATTTCGTTTGATGGTCTCGGTTTTAGGAAATTTTCAAACTGTCTAATATGGCTATTTTAACTCCATGAATGTCTTAATAATGATAAATGAGGAAACTTTTGTAAATGGAGTATGACCATCAGACGCACGTATGTTGATTTATGCCTTCCGAAACTCGAGATTTCGTTTGATGGTCTCGGTTTTAGGAAATTTTCAAACTGTCTAATATGGCTATTTTAACTACACGAATGTCTTAATAATGATAAATGAAGAAACTTTAATAAATGGAGTATGACCATCAGACGTACGTATGTTGATTTATGCCTTTCGAAACTCGAGATTTCGTTTGAGAGTTTCGGTTTTTGGAAATTCTCAAACTGTCTAATATTGCAGTTTTAACTCCATGAATGTCTTAATAATGATAAATTAAAAAACTTTAATAAATGGAGTATGACCATCAGACGCACGTACGTTTATTTATGCCTTCCGAAAGTCGAGATTTCGATTAAGGGTCTCGGTTTTTGGAAATTTTCAAACTGTCTAATATGGCAGTTTTAACTCTATGAATGTCTTAATAATGATAAATGAAGATTCTTTTGTAAATGGAGTATGACCATCAGACGCTCGTATGTTGATTTATGCCTTCCGAAAGTCGAGATTTCGTTTGAGTGTTTCGGTTTTGGAAATTTTCAAACTGTCTAATATGGCGTTTAACTCCATTAATGTCTTAATAATGATAAATGAAGAAACTTTTGTAAATGGAGCATGACCATCAGACGCACGTATGTTGATTTATGCCTTTCGAAACTCGAGATTTCGTTTAAGGGTCTCGGTTTTGGAAATTTTCAAACTGTCTAATATTGCAGTTTTAACTCCATGAATGTCTTAATAATGATAAATGAAAAAACTTTAATAAATGGAGTATGACCATCAGACGCACGTATGTTGATTTATGCCTTCCGAAAGTCGAGATTTCGATTGAGGGTCTCGGTTTTTGGAAAATTTCAAACTGTCTAATATTGCAGTTTTAACTCCATGAATGTCTTAATAATGATAAATGAAAAAACTTTAATAAATGGAGTATGACCATCTGACGCACGTATGTTTATTTATGCCTTCCGAAAGTCGTGATTTCGATTGAGGGTCTCGGTTTTGGAAATTTTAAAACTGTCTAATATGGCGCTTTTAACTCTATGAATGTCTTAATAATGATAAATGAAGAAACTTTTGTAAATGAAGTATGACCATCAGACGCACGTTTGTTGATTTATGCCTTCCGAAAGTCGAGATTTCGTTTGAGGGTCTCGGTTTTAGAAAATTTTCAAACTGTCTAATATTGCAGTTTTAACTCCATGAATGTCTTAATAATGATAAATGAAGAAACTTTAATAAATGGAGTATGACCATCAGACGCACGTATGTTGATTTATGCCTTCCGAAAGTCGAGATTTCGTTTGAGGGTCTCGGTTTTAGGAAATTTTCAAACTGTCTAATATGGCAGTTTTTACTCCGTGAATATCTTAATAATGGTAAATGAAGAAACTTTAATAAATGGAGTATGACCATCAGACACACGTTTGTTGATTTATGCCTTCCGAAAGTCGAGATTTCGTTTGAGGGTCTCGGTTTTGGGAAATTTTCAAACTGTCTAATATCGCAGTTTTAACTCCATGAATGTCTTAATAATGATAAATGAAGAAACTTTTGTAAATGGAGCATGACCATCGACGCACGTATGTTGATTTATGACTTTCAAACTCGAGATTTCGTTTGAGGGTCTCGGTTTTTGGAAATTTTCAAACTGTCTAATATTGCAGTTTTAACTCCATGAATGTCTTAATAATGATAAATGAAAAAACTTTAATAAATGGAGTATGACCATCAGACGCACGTATGTTAATTTATGCCTTCCGAAAGTCGAGATTTCGATTGAGGGTCTCGGTTTTTGGAAAATTTCAAACTGTCTAATCTTGCGGTTTTAACTCCATGAATGTCTTAATAATGATAAATGAAAAAACTTTAATAAATGGAGTATGACCATCTGACGCACGTATGTTTATTTATGCCTTCCGAAAGTCGTGATTTCGATTGAGGGTCTCGGTTTTGGAAATTTTAAAACTGTCTAATATGGCGCTTTTAACTCTATGAATGTCTTAATAATGATAAATGAAGAAACTTTTGTAAATGAAGTATGACCATCAGACGCACGTTTGTTGATTTATGCCTTCCGAAAGTCGAGATTTCGTTTGAGGGTCTCGGTTTTAGAAAATTTTCAAACTGTCTAATATTGCAGTTTTAACTCCATGAATGTCTTAATAATGATAAATGAAGAAACTTTAATAAATGGAGTATGACCATCAGACGCACGTATGTTGATTTATGCCTTCCGAAAGTCGAGATTTCGTTTGAGGGTCTCGGTTTAGGAAATTTTCAAACCGTCTAATATGGCGTTTTTACTCCGTGAATATCTTAATAATGGTAAATGAAGAAACTTTAATAAATGGAGTATGACCATCAGACACACGTTTGTTGATTTATGCCTTCCGAAAGTCGAGATTTCGTTTGAGGGTCTCGGTTTTGGGAAATTTTCAAACTGTCTAATATCGCAGTTTTAACTCCATGAATGTCTTAATAATGATAAATGAAGAAACTTTTGTAAATGGAGCATGACCATCAGACGCACGTATGTTGATTTATGACTTTCGAAACTCGAGATTTCGTTTGAGGGTCTCGGTTTTGGAAATTTTCAAACTGTCTAATATTGCAGTTTTAACTCCATGAATGTCTTAATAATGATAAATGAAAAAACTTTAATAAATGGAGTATGACCATCAGACGCACGTATGTTAATTTATGCCTTCCGAAAGTCGAGATTTCGATTGAGGGTCTCGGTTTTTGGAAAATTTCAAACTGTCTAATATTGCAGTTTTAACTCCATGAATGTCTTAATAATGATAAATGAAAAAACTTTAATAAATGGAGTATGACCATCTGACGCACGTATGTTTATTTATGCCTTCCGAAAGTCGTGATTTCGATTGAGGGTCTCGGTTTTTGGAAATTTTAAAACTGTCTAATATGGCAGTTTTAACTCTATGAATGTCTTAATAATGATAAATGAAGAAACTTTTGTAAATGAAGTATGACCATCAGACGCACGTTTGTTGATTTATGCCTTCCGAAAGTCGAGATTTCGTTTGAGGGTCTCGGTTTTAGAAAATTTTCAAACTGTCTAATATTGCGCTTTTTAACTCCATGAATGTCTTAATAATGATAAATGAAGAAACTTTAATAAATGGAGTATGACCATCAGACGCACGTATGTTGATTTATGCCTTCCGAAAGTCGAGATTTCGTTTGAGCGTCTCGGTTTTAGGAAATTTTCAAACTGTCTAATATGGCAGTTTTTACTCCGTGAATATCTTAATAATGGTAAATGAAGAAACTTTAATAAATGGAGTATGACCATCAGACACACGTTTGTTGATTTATGCCTTCCGAAAGTCGAGATTTCGTTTGAGGGTCTCGGTTTTGGGAAATTTTCAAACTGTCTAATATCGCAGTTTTAACTCCATGAATGTCTTAATAATGATAAATGAAGAAACTTTTGTAAATGAAGTATGACCATCAGACGCACGTTTGTTGATTTATGCCTTCCGAAAGTCGAGATTTCGTTTGAGGGTCTCGGTTTTAGAAAATTTTCAAACTGTCTAATATTGCAGTTTTAACTCCATGAATGTCTTAATAATGATAAATGAAGAAACTTTAATAAATGGAGTATGACCATCAGACGCACGTATGTTGATTTATGCCTTCCGAAAGTCGAGATTTCGTTTGAGCGTCTCGGTTTTAGGAAATTTTCAAACTGTCTAATATGGCAGTTTTTACTCCGTGAATATCTTAATAATGGTAAATGAAGAAACTTTAATAAATGGAGTATGACCATCAGACACACGTTTGTTGATTTATGCCTTCCGAAAGTCGAGATTTCGTTTGAGGGTCTCGGTTTTGGGAAATTTTCAAACTGTCTAATATCGCAGTTTTAACTCCATGAATGTCTTAATAATGATAAATGAAAAAACTTTAATAAATGGAGTATGACCATCAGACGCACGTATGTTAATTTATGCCTTCCGAAAGTCGAGAATTCGTTTGAGGGTCTCGGTTTTGGGAAATTTTCAAACTGTCTAATATCGCAGTTTTAACTCCATGAATGTCTTAATAATGATAAATGAAGAAACTTTTGTAAATGGAGCATGACCATCAGACGCACGTATGTTGATTTATGACTTTCGAAACTCGAGATTTCGTTTGAGGGTTTCGGTTTTTGGAAATTTTCAAACTGTCTAATATTGCAGTTTTAACTCCATGAATGTCTTAATAATGATAAATGAAAAAACTTTAATAAATGGAGTATGACCATCAGACGCACGTATGTTAATTTATGCCTTCCGAAAGTCGAGATTTCGATTGAGGGTCTCGGTTTTTGGAAAATTTCAAACTGTCTAATATTGCAGTTTTAACTCCATGAATGTCTTAATAATGATAAATGAAAAAACTTTAATAAATGGAGTATGACCATCTGACGCACGTATGTTTATTTATGCCTTCCGAAAGTCGTGATTTCGATTGAGGGTCTCGGTTTTGGAAATTTTAAAACCGTCTAATATGGCGCTTTAACTCTATGAATGTCTTAATAATGATAAATGAAGAAACTTTTGTAAATGAAGTATGACCATCAGACGCACGTATGTTGATTTATGCCTTCCGAAAGTCGAGATTTCGTTTGAGGGTCTCGGTTTTAGGAAATTTTCAAACTATCTAATATTGCAGTTTTAACTCCGTGAATGTCTTAATAATGATAAATGAAGAAACTTTAATTAATGGAGTATGACCATCAGACGCACGTATGTTGATTTATGCCTTCAAACTCGAGATTTCGTTGAGGGTTTCGGTTTTGGAAATTTTCAAACTGTCTAATATGGCAGTTTTAACTCCATGAATGTCTTAATAATGGTAAATGAAGAAACTTTTGTAAATGAAGTATGACCATCAGACGCACGTTTGTTGATTTATGCCTTCCGAAAGTCGAGATTTCGTTAGAGGGTCTCGGTTTTGGGAAATTTTCAAACTGTCTAATATCGCAGTTTTAACTCCATGATTGTCTTAATAATGATAAATGAAGAAACTTTTGTAAATGGAGCATGACTATCGACGCACGCACGTATGTTGATTTATGCCTTTCGAAACTCGAGATTTCGTTTGAGGGTTTCGGTTTTTGGAAATTTTCAAACTGTCTAATATTGCAGTTTTAACTCCCTGAATGTCTTAATAATGATAAATGAAAAAACTTTAATAAATGGAGTATGACCATCAGACGCACGTATGTTGATTTATGCCTTCCGAAAGTCGAGATTTCGATTGAGGGTCTCGGTTTTTGGAAAATTTCAAACTGTCTAATATTGCATTTTTAACTCCATGAATGTCTTAATAATGATAAATGAAAAAACTTTAATAAATGGAGTATGACCATCTGACGCACGTATGTTTATTTATGCCTTCCGAAAGTCGTGATTTCGATTGAGGGTCTCGGTTTTGGAAATTTTAAAACTGTCTAATATGGCAGTTTTAACTCCATTATTGTCTTAATAATGATAAATGAAGAAATTTTTGTAAATGGAGGATGACCATCAGACGCACGTATGTTAATTTATGCCTTCCGAAACTCGAGATTTCGTTTGATGGTCTCGGTTTTAGGAAATTTTCAAACTGTGTAATATGGCTATTTTAACTCCATGAATGTCTTAATAATGATAAATGAGGAAACTTTTGTAAATGGAGTATGACCATCAGACGCACGTATGTTGATTTATGCCTTCCGAAACTCGAGATTTCGTTTGATGGTCTCGGTTTTAGGAAATTTTCAAACTGTCTAATATGGCTATTTTAACTACACTAATGTCTTAATATTGATAAAAGAAGAAACTTTAATAAATGGAGTATGACCATCAGACGCACGTATGTTGATTTATGCCTTCCGAAAGTCGAGATTTCGATTGAGGGTCTCGGTTTTTGGAAAATTTCAAACTGTCTAATATTGCAGTTTTAACTCCATGAATGTCTTAATAATGATAAATTAAAAAACTTTAATAAATGGAGTATGACCATCAGACGCACGTACGTTTATTTATGCCTTCCGAAAGTCGAGATTTCGATTAAGGGTCTCGGTTTTTGGAAATTTTCAAACTGTCTAATATGGCAGTTTTAACTCTATGAATGTCTTAATAATGATAAATGAAGATTCTTTTGCAAATTGAGTATGACCATCAGACGCTCGTATGTTGATTTATGCCTTCCGAAAGTCAAGATTTCGTTTGAGTTTTTCGGTTTTTGGAAATTTTCAAACTGTCTAATATGGCAGTTTTAACTCCATTAATGTCTTAATAATGATAAATGAAGAAACTTTTGTAAATGGAGTATGACCATCAGACGCACGTACGTTTATTTATGCCTTCCGAAAGTCGAGATTTCGATTAAGGGTCTCGATTTTTGGAAATTTTCAAACTGTCTAATATGGCAGTTTTAACTCCATGAATGTCTTAATAATGATAAATGAAAAAACTTTAATTAATGGAGTATGACCATCAGACGCACGTATGTTGATTTATGCCTTCTGAAACTCGAGATTTCGTTTGAGGGTTTCGGTTTTTGGAAATTTTCAAACTGTCTAATATGGCAGTTTTAACTCCATGAATGTCTTAATAATGATAAATGAAGAAACTTTTGTAAATGAAGTATGACCATCAGACGCACGTTTGTTGATTTATGCCTTCCGAAAGTCGAGATTTCGTTAGAGGGTCTCGGTTTTGGGAAATTTTCAAACTGTCTAATATCGCAGTTTTAACTCCATGATTGTCTTAATAATGATAAATGAAGAAACTTTTGTAAATGGAGCATGACTATCAGACGCACGTATGTTGATTTATGCCTTTCGAAACTCGAGATTTCGTTTGAGGGTTTCGGTTTTTGGAAATTTTCAAACTGTCTAATATTGCAGTTTTAACTCCCTGAATGTCTTAATAATGATAAATGAAAAAACTTTAATAAATGGAGTATGACCATCAGACGCACGTATGTTGATTTATGCCTTCCGAAATTCGAGATTTCGATTGAGGGTCTCGGTTTTTGGAAAATTTCAAACTGTCTAATATTGCATTTTTAACTCCATGAATGTCTTAATAATGATAAATGAAAAAACTTTAATAAATGGAGTATGACCATCTGACGCACGTATGTTTATTTATGCCTTCCGAAAGTCGTGATTTCGATTGAGGGTCTCGGTTTTTGGAAATTTTAAAACTGTCTAATATGGCAGTTTTAACTCCATTATTGTCTTAATAATGATAAATGAAGAAATTTTTGTAAATGGAGGATGACCATCAGACGCACGTATGTTAATTTATGCCTTCCGAAACTCGAGATTTCGTTTGATGGTCTCGGTTTTAGGAAATTTTCAAACTGTCTAATATGGCTATTTTAACTCCATGAATGTCTTAATAATGATAAATGAGGAAACTTTTGTAAATGGAGTATGACCATCAGACGCACGTATGTTGATTTATGCCTTCCGAAACTCGAGATTTCGTTTGATGGTCTCGGTTTTAGGAAATTTTCAAACTGTCTAATATGGCTATTTTAACTACACTAATGTCTTAATATTGATAAAAGAAGAAACTTTAATAAATGGAGTATGACCATCAGACGCACGTATGTTGATTTATGCCTTCCGAAAGTCGAGATTTCGATTGAGGGTCTCGGTTTTGGAAAATTTCAAACTGTCTAATATTGCGCTTTTAACTCCATGAATGTCTTAATAATGATAAATTAAAAAACTTTAATAAATGGAGTATGACCATCGACGACGTACGTTTATTTATGCCTTCCGAAAGTCGAGATTTCGATTAAGGGTCTCGGTTTTTGGAAATTTTCAAACTGTCTAATATGGCAGTTTTAACTCTATGAATGTCTTAATAATGATAAATGAAGATTCTTTTGCAAATTGAGTATGACCATCAGACGCTCGTATGTTGATTTATGCCTTCCGAAAGTCAAGATTTCGTTTGAGTGTTTCGGTTTTGGAAATTTTCAAACTGTCTAATATGGCAGTTTTAACTCCATTAATGTCTTAATAATGATAAATGAAGAAACTTTTGTAAATGAAGTATGACCATCGGGACGACGACGTCGTTTATTTATGCCTTCCGAAAGTCGAGATTTCGATTAAGGGTCTCGATTTTTGGAAATTTTCAAACTGTCTAATATGGCAGTTTTAACTCCATGAATGTCTTAATAATGATAAATGAAAAAACTTTAATAAATGGAGTATGACCATCAGACGCACGTATGTTGATTTATGCCTTCCGACAGTCGAGATTTCGATTGAGGGTCTCGGTTTTTGGAAAATTTCAAACTGTCTAATATTGCAGTTTTAACTCCATGAATGTCTTAATAATGATAAATGAAAAAACTTTAATAAATGGAGTATGACCATCTGACGCACGTATGTTTATTTATGCCTTCCGAAAGTCGTGATTTCGATTGAGGGTCTCGGTTTTTGGAAATTTTAAAACTGTCTAATATGGTAGTTTTAACTCTATGAATGTCTTAATAATGATAAATGAAGAAACTTTTGTAAATGAAGTATGACCATCAGACGCACGTTTGTTGATTTATGCCTTCCGAAAGTCGAGATTTCGTTTGAGGGTCTCGGTTTTAGGAAATTTTCAAATTGTCTAATATTGCAGTTTTAACTCCATGAATGTCTTAATAATGATAAATGAAGAAACTTTAATAAATGGAGTATGACCATCAGACGCACGTATGTTGATTTATGCCTTCCGAAAGTCGAGATTTCGTTTGAGGGTCTCGGTTTTAGGAAATTTTCAAACTGTCTAATATGGCGCTTTTACTCCGTGAATATCTTAATAATGGTAAATGAAGAAACTTTAATAAATGGAGTATGACCATCGGACACACGTTTGTTGATTTATGCCTTCCGAAAGTCCGTTTCGTTTGAGGGTCTCGGTTTTGGGAAATTTTCAAACTGTCTAATATCGCAGTTTTAACTCCATGAATGTCTTAATAATGATAAATGAAGAAACTTTTGTAAATGGAGCATGACCATCGACGCACGTATGTTGATTTATGACTTTCAAACTCGAGATTTCGTTTGAGGGTTTCGGTTTTGGAAATTTTCAAACCGTCTAATATTGCGCTTTTAACTCCATGAATGTCTTAATAATGATAAATGAAAAAACTTTAATAAATGGAGTATGACCATCAGACGCACGTATGTTGATTTATGCCTTCCGACAGTCGAGATTTCGATTGAGGGTCTCGGTTTTTGGAAAATTTCAAACTGTCTAATATTGCAGTTTTAACTCCCTGAATGTCTTAATAATGATAAATGAAAAAACTTTAATAAATGGAGTATGACCATCTGACGCACGTATGTTTATTTATGCCTTCCGAAAGTCGTGATTTCGATTGAGGGTCTCGGTTTTTGGAAATTTTAAAACTGTCTAATATGGCAGTTTTAACTCTATGAATGTCTTAATAATGATAAATGAAGAAACTTTTGTAAATGAAGTATGACCATCAGACGCACGTTTGTTGATTTATGCCTTCCGAAAGTCGAGATTTCGTTTGAAGGTCTCGGTTTTAGGAAATTTTCAAACTCTAATATTGCGTTTTAACTCCATGAATGTCTTAATAATGATAAATGAAGAAACTTTAATAAATGGAGTATGACCATCAGACGCACGTATGTTGATTTATGCCTTCCGAAAGTCGAGATTTCGTTTAAGGGTCTCGGTTTTAGGAAATTTTCAAACTGTCTAATATGGCAGTTTTTACTCCGTGAATATCTTAATAATGGTAAATGAAGAAACTTTAATAAATGGAGTATGACCATCAGACACACGTTTGTTGATTTATGCCTTCCGAAAGTCGAGATTTCGTTTGAGGGTCTCGGTTTTGGGAAATTTTCAAACTGTCTAATATCGCAGTTTTAACTCCATGAATGTCTTAATAATGATAAATGAAGAAACTTTTGTAAATGGAGCATGACCATCAGACGCACGTATGTTGATTTATGACTTCCGAAACTCGAGATTTCGTTTGAGGGTCTCGGTTTTGGAAATTTTCAAACTGTCTAATATTGCAGTTTTAACTCCATGAATGTCTTAATAATGATAAATGAAAAAACTTTAATAAATGGAGTATGACCATCAGACGCACGTATGTTAATTTATGCCTTCCGAAAGTCGAGATTTCGATTGAGGGTCTCGGTTTTTGGAAAATTTCAAACTGTCTAATATTGCAGTTTTAACTCCATGAATGTCTTAATAATGATAAATGAAAAAACTTTAATAAATGGAGTATGACCATCTGACGCACGTATGTTTATTTATGCCTTCCGAAAGTCGTGATTTCGATTGAGGGTCTCGGTTTTTGGAAATTTTAAAACTGTCTAATATGGCAGTTTTAACTCTATGAATGACTTAATAATGATAAATGAAGAAACTTTTGTAAATGAAGTATGACCATCAGACGCACGTATGTTGATTTATGCCTTCCGAAAGTCGAGATTTCGTTTGAGGGTCTCGGTTTTAGGAAATTTTCAATCTATCTAATATTGCACTTTTAACTCCATGAATGTCTTAATAATGATAAATGAAGAAACTTTAATAAATGGAGTATGACCATACGACGCACGTATGTTGATTTATGCCTTCCGAAAGTCGAGATTTCGTTTGAGGGTCTCGGTTTTAGGAAATTTTCAAACTGTCTAATATGGCGTTTAACTCCGTGAATGTCTTAATAATGATAAATGAAGAAACTTTAATAAATGGAGTATGACCATCGACGCACGTATGTTGATTTATGCCTTCAAACTCGAGATTTCGTTTGAGGGTTTCGGTTTTGGAAATTTTCAACCTGTCTAATATGGCAGTTTTAACTCCATGAATGTCTTAATAATGGTAAATGAAGAAACTTTTGTAAATGAAGTATGACCATCAGACGCACGTATGTTGATTTATGCCTTCCGAAAGTCGAGATTTCGTTTGAGGGTCTCGGTTTTAGGAAATTTTCAAACTGACTAATATTGCAGTTTTAACTCCATGAATGTCTTAATAATGATAAATGAAGAAACTTTTGTAAATGGAGTATGACCATCAGACGCACGTATGTTGATTTATGCCTTCCGAAAGTCGAGATTTCGATTGAGGGTCTCGGTTTTTGGAAAATTTCAAACTGTCTAATATTGGATTTTTAACTCCATGAATGTCTTAATAATGATAAATGAAAAAACTTTAATAAATGGAGTATGACCATCTGACGCACGTATGTTTATTTATGTCTTCCGAAAGTCGTGATTTCGATTGAGGGTCTCGGTTTTTGGAAATTTTAAAACTGTCTAATATGGCAGCTTTAACTCCATTATTGTCTTAATAATGATAAATGAAGAAATTTTTGTAAATGGAGGATGACCATCAGACGCACGTATGTTGATTTATGCCTTCCGAAACTCGAGATTTCGTTTGATGGTCTCGGTTTTAGGAAATTTTCAAACTGTCTAATATGGCTATTTTAACTCCATGAATGTCTTAATAATGATAAATGAGGAAACTTTTGTAAATGGAGTATGACCATCAGACGCACGTATGTTGATTTATGCCTTCCGAAACTCGAGATTTCGTTTGATGGTCTCGGTTTTAGGAAATTTTCAAACTGTCTAATATGGCTATTTTAACTACACGAATGTCTTAATAATGATAAATGAAGAAACTTTAATAAATGGAGTATGACCATCAGACGCACGTATGTTGATTTATGCCTTTCGAAACTCGAGATTTCGTTTGAGAGTTTCGGTTTTTGGAAATTCTCAAACTGTCTAATATTGCAGTTTTAACTCCATGAATGTCTTAATAATGATAAATTAAAAAACTTTAATAAATGGAGTATGACCATCAGACGCAAGTACGTTTATTTATGCCTTCCGAAAGTCGAGATTTCGATTAAGGGTCTCGGTTTTTGGAAATTTTCAAACTGTCTAATATGGCAGTTTTAACTCTATGAATGTCTTAATAATGATAAATGAAGATTCTTTTGTAAATGGAGTATGACCATCAGACGCTCGTATGTTGATTTATGCCTTCCGAAAGTCGAGATTTCGTTTGAGTGTTTCGGTTTTTGGAAATTTTCAAACTGTCTAATATGGCAGTTTTAACTCAATTAATGTCTTAATAATGATAAATGAAGAAACTTTTGTAAATGGAGCATGACCATCAGACGCACGTATGTTGATTTATGCCTTTCGAAACTCGAGATTTCGTTTAAGGGTTTCGGTTTTTGGAAATTTTCAAACTGTCTAATATTGCAGTTTTAACTCCATGAATGTCTTAATAATGATAAATGAAAAAACTTTAATAAATGGAGTATGACCATCAGACGCACGTATGTTGATTTATGCCTTCCGACAGTCGAGATTTCGATTGAGGGTCTCGGTTTTTGGAAAATTTCAAACTGTCTAATATTGCAGTTTTAACTCCATGAATGTCTTAATAATGATAAATGAAAAAACTTTAATAAATGGAGTATGACCATCTGACGCACGTATGTTTATTTATGCCTTCCGAAAGTCGTGATTTCGATTGAGGGTCTCGGTTTTTGGAAATTTTAAAACTGTCTAATATGGCAGTTTTAACTCTATGAATGTCTTAATAATGATAAATGAAGAAACTTTTGTAAATGAAGTATGACCATCAGACGCACGTTTGTTGATTTATGCCTTCCGAAAGTCGAGATTTCGTTTGAGGGTCTCGGTTTTAGAAAATTTTCAAACTGTCTAATATTGCGTTTAACTCCATGAATGTCTTAAAAATGATAAATGAAGAAACTTTAATAAATGGAGTATGACCATCGACGCGCACGTATGTTGATTTATGCCTTCCGAAAGTCGAGATTTCGTTTGAGGGTCTCGGTTTTAGGAAATTTTCAAACTGTCTAATATGGCAGTTTTTACTCCGTGAATATCTTAATAATGGTAAATGAAGAAACTTTAATAAATGGAGTATGACCATCAGACACACGTTTGTTGATTTATGCCTTCCGAAAGTCGAGATTTCGTTTGAGGGTCTCGGTTTTTGGAAATTTTCAAACTGTCTAATATCGCAGTTTTAACTCCATGAATGTCTTAATAATGATAAATGAAGAAACTTTTGTAAATGGAGCATTACCATCAGACGCACGTATGTTGATTTATGACTTTCGAAACTCGAGATTTCGTTTGAGGGTTTCGGTTTTTGGAAATTTTCAAACTGTCTAATATTGCAGTTTTAACTCCATGAATGTCTTAATAATGATAAATGAAAAAACTTTAATAAATGGAGTATGACCATCAGACGCACGTATGTTAATTTATGCCTTCCGAAAGTCGAGATTTCGATTGAGGGTCTCGGTTTTTGGAAAATTTCAAACCGTCTAATATTGCGCTTTTAACTCCATGAATGTCTTAATAATGATAAATGAAAAAACTTTAATAAATGGAGTATGACCATCTGACGCACGTCTGTTTATTTATGCCTTCCGAAAGTCGTGATTTCGATTGAGGGTCTCGGTTTTTGGAAATTTTAAAACTGTCTAATATGGCAGTTTTAACTCTATGAATGTCTTAATAATGATAAATGAAGAAACTTTTGTAAATGAAGTATGACCATCTGACGCACGTATGTTGATTTATGCCTTCCGAAAGTCGAGATTTCGTTTGAGGGTCTCGGTTTTAGGAAATTTTCAAACTATCTAATATTGCAGTTTTAACTCCATGAATGTCTTAATAATGATAAATGAAGAAACTTTAATAAATGGAGTATGACCATCAGACGCACGTATGTTGATTTATGCCTTCCGAAAGTCGAGATTTCGTTTGAGGGTCTCGGTTTTAGGAAATTTTCAAACCGTCTAATATGGTGAGTTTTTACTCCGTGAATATCTTAATAATGGTAAATGAAGAAACTTTAATAAATGGAGTATGACCATCAGACACACGTTTGTTGATTTATGCCTTCCGAAAGTCGAGATTTCGTTTGAGGGTCTCGGTTTTGGGAAATTTTCAAACTGTCTAATATCGCAGTTTTAACTCCATGAATGTCTTAATAATGATAAATGAAGAAACTTTTGTAAATGGAGCATGACCATCAGACGCACGTATGTTGATTTATGACTTTCGAAACTCGAGATTTCGTTTGAGGGTTTCGGTTTTTGGAAATTTTCAAACTGTCTAATATGTCAGTTTTAACTCCATGAATGTCTTAATAATGATAAATGAAAAAACTTTAATAAATGGAGTATGACCATCAGACGCACGTATGTTAATTTATGCCTTCCGAAAGTCGAGATTTCGATTGAGGGTCTCGGTTTTTGGAAAATTTCAAACTGTCTAATATTGCAGTTTTAACTCCATGAATGTCTTAATAATGATAAATGAAAAAACTTTAATAAATGGAGTATGACCATCTGACGCACGTATGTTTATTTATGCCTTCCGAAAGTCGTGATTTCGATTGAGGGTCTCGGTTTTTGGAAATTTTAAAACTGTCTAATATGGCAGTTTTAACTCTATGAATGTCTTAATAATGATAAATGAAGAAACTTTTGTAAATGAAGTATGACCATCAGACGCACGTATGTTGATTTATGCCTTCCGAAAGTCGAGATTTCGTTTGAGGGTCTCGGTTTTAGGAAATTTTCAAACTATCTAATATTGCAGTTTTAACTCCATGAATGTCTTAATAATGATAAATGAAGAAACTTTAATAAATGGAGTATGACCTTCAGACGCACGTATGTTGATTTATACCTTCCGAAAGTCGAGATTTCGTTTGAGGGTCTCGGTTTTAGGAAATTTTCAAACTGTCTAATATGGCAGTTTTAACTCCGTGAATGTCTTAATAATGATAAATGAAGAAACTTTAATTAATGGAGTATGACCATCAGACGCACGTATGTTGATTTATGCCTTCTGAAACTCGAGATTTCGTTTGAGGGTTTCGGTTTTTGGAAATTTTCAAACTGTCTAATATGGCAGTTTTAACTCCATGAATGTCTTAATAATGGTAAATGAAGAAACTTTTGTAAATGAAGTATGACCATCAGACGCACGTTTGTTGATTTATGCCTTCCGAAAGTCGAGATTTCGTTAGAGGGTCTCGGTTTTGGGAAATTTTCAAACTGTCTAATATCGCAGTTTTAACTCCATGATTGTCTTAATAATGATAAATGAAGAAACTTTTGTAAATGGAGCATGACTATCAGACGCACGTATGTTGATTTATGCCTTTCGAAACTCGAGATTTCGTTTGAGGGTTTCGGTTTTTGGAAATTTTCAAACTGTCTAATATTGCAGTTTTAACTCCCTGAATGTCTTAATAATGATAAATGAAAAAACTTTAATAAATGGAGTATGACCATCAGACGCACGTATGTTGATTTATGCCTTCCGAAAGTCGAGATTTCGATTGAGGGTCTCGGTTTTTGGAAAATTTCAAACTGTCTAATATTGCATTTTTAACTCCATGAATGTCTTAATAATGATAAATGAAAAAACTTTAATAAATGGAGTATGACCATCTGACGCACGTATGTTTATTTATGCCTTCCGAAAGTCGTGATTTCGATTGAGGGTCTCGGTTTTGGAAATTTTAAAACTGTCTAATATGGCAGTTTTAACTCCATTATTGTCTTAATAATGATAAATGAAGAAATTTTTGTAAATGGAGGATGACCATCAGACGCACGTATGTTAATTTATGCCTTCCGAAACTCGAGATTTCGTTTGATGGTCTCGGTTTTAGGAAATTTTCAAACTGTCTAATATGGCTATTTTAACTCCATGAATGTCTTAATAATGATAAATGAGGAAACTTTTGTAAATGGAGTATGACCATCAGACGCACGTATGTTGATTTATGCCTTCCGAAACTCGAGATTTCGTTTGATGGTCTCGGTTTTAGGAAATTTTCAAACTGTCTAATATGGCTATTTTAACTACACTAATGTCTTAATAATGATAAAAGAAGAAACTTTAATAAATGGAGTATGACCATCAGACGCACGTATGTTGATTTATGCCTTCCGACAGTCGAGATTTCGATTGAGGGTCTCGGTTTTTGGAAAATTTCAAACTGTCTAATATTGCAGTTTTAACTCCATGAATGTCTTAATAATGATAAATGAAAAAACTTTAATAAATGGAGTATGACCATCTGACGCACGTATGTTTATTTATGCCTTCCGAAAGTCGTGATTTCGATTGAGGGTCTCGGTTTTTGGAAATTTTAAAACTGTCTAATATGGCAGTTTTAACTCTATGAATGTCTTAATAATGATAAATGAAGAAACTTTTGTAAATGAAGAATGACCATCAGACGCACGTTTGTTGATTTATGCCTTCCGAAAGTCGAGATTTCGTTTGAGGGTCTCGGTTTTAGGAAATTTTCAAATTGTCTAATATTGCAGTTTTAACTCCATGAATGTCTTAATAATGATAAATGAAGAAACTTTAATAAATGGAGTATGACCATCAGACGCACGTATGTTGATTTATGCCTTCCGAAAGTCGAGATTTCGTTTGAGGGTCTCGGTTTTAGGAAATTTTCAAACTGTCTAATATGGCAGTTTTTACTCCGTGAATATCTTAATAATGGTAAATGAAGAAACTTTAATAAATGGAGTATGACCATCAGACACACGTTTGTTGATTTATGCCTTCCGAAAGTCCAGATTTCGTTTGAGGGTCTCGGTTTTGGGAAATTTTCAAACTGTCTAATATCGCAGTTTTAACTCCATGAATGTCTTAATAATGATAAATGAAGAAACTTTTGTAAATGGAGCATGACCATCGACGCACGTATGTTGATTTATGACTTTCAAACTCGAGATTTCGTTTGAGGGTCTCGGTTTTTGGAAATTTTCAAACTGTCTAATCTTGCGGTTTTAACTCCATGAATGTCTTAATAATGATAAATGAAAAAACTTTAATAAATGGAGTATGACCATCGACGCACGTATGTTGATTTATGCCTTCCGACAACGAGATTTCGATTGAGGGTCTCGGTTTTGGAAAATTTCAAACTGCCTAATATTGCAGTTTTAACTCCCTGAATGTCTTAATAATGATAAATGAAAAAACTTTAATAAATGGAGTATGACCATCTGACGCACGTATGTTTATTTATGCCTTCCGAAAGTCGTGATTTCGATTGAGGGTCTCGGTTTTTGGAAATTTTAAAACTGTCTAATATGGCAGTTTTAACTCTATGAATGTCTTAATAATGATAAATGAAGAAACTTTTGTAAATGAAGTATGACCATCAGACGCACGTTTGTTGATTTATGCCTTCCGAAAGTCGAGATTTCGTTTGAAGGTCTCGGTTTTAGGAAATTTTCAAACTGTCTAATATTGCAGTTTTAACTCCATGAATGTCTTAATAATGATAAATGAAGAAACATTAATAAATGGAGTATGACCATCAGACGCACGTATGTTGATTTATGCCTTCCGAAAGTCGAGATTTCGTTTGAGGGTCTCGGTTTTAGGAAATTTTCAAACTGTCTAATATGGCAGTTTTTACTCCGTGAATATCTTAATAATGGTAAATGAAGAAACTTTAATAAATGGAGTATGACCATCAGACACACGTTTGTTGATTTATGCCTTCCGAATGTCGAGATTTCGTTTGAGGGTCTCGGTTTTTGGAAATTTTCAAACTGTCTAATATTGCAGTTTTAACTCCATGAATGTCTTAATAATGATAAATGAAAAAACTTTAATAAGTGGAGTATGACCATCAGACGCACGTATGTTGATTTATGCCTTCCGAAAGTCGAGATTTCGTTTGAGGGTCTCGGTTTTAGGAAATTTTCAAACTGTCTAATATGGCAGTTTTAACTCCGTGAATGTCTTAATAATGATAAATGAAGAAACTTTAATAAATGGAGTATGACCATCGACGCACGTATGTTGATTTATGCCTTCAAAACTCGAGATTTCGTTTGAGGGTTTCGGTTTTGGAAATTTTCAACCTTTGTCTAATATGGCGCTTTTAACTCCATGAATGTCTTAATAATGGTAAATGAAGAAACTTTTGTAAATGAAGTATGACCATCAGACGCACGTTTGTTGATTTATGCCTTCCGAAAGTCGAGATTTCGTTTGAGGGTCTCGGTTTTGGGAAATTTTCAAACTGTCTAATATCGCAGTTTTAACTCCATGAATGTCTTAATAATGATAAATGAAGAAACTTTTGTAAATGGAGCATGACCATCGACGCACGTATGTTGATTTATGCCTTTCAAACTCGAGATTTCGTTTGAGGGTTTCGGTTTTGGAAATTTTCAAACTGTCTAATATTGCGTTTTAACTCCCCGAATGTCTTAATAATGATAAATGAAAAAACTTTAATAAATGGAGTATGACCATCAGACGCACGTATGTTGATTTATGCCTTCCGAAAGTCGAGATTTCGATTGAGGGTCTCGGTTTTTGGAAAATTTCAAACTGTCTAATATTGCATTTTTAACTCCATGAATGTCTTAATAATGATAAATGAAAAAACTTTAATAAATGGAGTATGACCATCTGACGCACGTATGTTTATTTATGCCTTCCGAAAGTCGTGATTTCGATTGAGGGTCTCGGTTTTGGAAATTTTAAAACTGTCTAATATGGCGCTTTTAACTCCATTATTGTCTTAATAATGATAAATGAAGAAATTTTTTTAAATGGAGGATGACCATCGACGCACGTATGTTGATTTATGCTTTCCAAAAACTCGAGATTTCGTTTGATGGTCTCGGTTTTAGGAAATTTTCAAACTGTCTAATATTGCGCTTTTAACTCCTGAATGTCTTAATAATGATAAATGAAGAAACTTTAATAAATGGAGTATGACCATCGGACGCACGTATGTTGATTTATGCCTTCCGAAAGTCGAGATTTCGATTGAGGGTCTCGGTTTTTGGAAAATTTCAAACTGTCTAATATTGCATTTTTAACTCCATGAATGTCTTAATAATGATAAATGAAAAAACTTTAATAAATGGAGTATGACCATCGACGACACGTATGTTTATTTATGCCTTCCGAAAGTCGTGATTTCGATTGAGGGTCTCGGTTTTGGAAATTTTAAAACTGTCTAATATGGCGCTTTAACTCCATTATTGTCTTAATAATGATAAATGAAGAAATTTTTGTAAATGGAGGATGACCATCAGACGCACGTATGTTAATTTATGCCTTCCGAAACTCGAGATTTCGTTTGATGGTCTCGGTTTTAGGAAATTTTCAAACTGTCTAATATGGCTATTTTAACTCCATGAATGTCTTAATAATGATAAATGAGGAAACTTTTGTAAATGGAGTATGACCATCAGACGCACGTATGTTGATTTATGCCTTCCGAAACTCGAGATTTCGTTTGATGGTCTCGGTTTTAGGAAATTTTCAAACTGTCTAATATGGCTATTTTAACTACACTAATGTCTTAATAATGATAAAAGAAGAAACTTTAATAAATGGAGTATGACCATCAGACGCACGTATGTTGATTTATGCCTTCCGAAAGTCGAGATTTCGATTGAGGGTCTCGGTTTTTGGAAAATTTCAAACTGTCTAATATTGCAGTTTTAACTCCATGAATGTCTTAATAATGATAAATTAAAAAACTTTAATAAATGGAGTATGACCATCAGACGCACGTACGTTTATTTATGCCTTCCGAAAGTCGAGATTTCGATTAAGGGTCTCGGTTTTTGGAAATTTTCAAACTGTCTAATATGGCAGTTTTAACTCTATGAATGTCTTAATAATGATAAATGAAGATTCTTTTGCAAATTGAGTATGACCATCAGACGCTCGTATGTTGATTTATGCCTTCCGAAAGTCAAGATTTCGTTTGAGTGTTTCGGTTTTGGAAATTTTCAAACTGTCTAATATGGCAGTTTTAACTCCATTAATGTCTTAATAATGATAAATGAAGAAACTTTTGTAAATGGAGTATGACCATCAGACGCACGTACGTTTATTTATGCCTTCCGAAAGTCGAGATTTCGATTAAGGGTCTCGGTTTTTGGAAATTTTCAAACTGTCTAATATGGCAGTTTTAACTCCATGAATGTCTTAATAATGATAAATGAAAAAACTTTAATAAATGGAGTATGACCATCAAACGCACGTATGTTGATTTATGCCTTCCGACAGTCGAGATTTCGATTGAGGGTCTCGGTTTTTGGAAAATTTCAAACTGTCTAATATTGCAGTTTTAACTCCATGAATGTCTTAATAATGATAAATGAAAAAACTTTAATAAATGGAGTATGACCATCAGACGCACGTATGTTTATTTATGCCTTCCGAAAGTCGTGATTTCGATTGAGGGTCTCGGTTTTTGGAAATTTTAAAACTGTCTAATATGGCGCTTTAACTCTATGAATGTCTTAATAATGATAAATGAAGAAACTTTTGTAAATGAAGAATGACCATCGAGACGACGTTTGTTGATTTATGCCTTCCGAAAGTCGAGATTTCGTTTGAGGGTCTCGGTTTTAGGAAATTTTCAAATTGTCTAATATTGCAGTTTTAACTCCATGAATGTCTTAATAATGATAAATGAAGAAACTTTAATAAATGGAGTATGACCATCAGACGCACGTATGTTGATTTATGCCTTCCGAAAGTCGAGATTTCGTTTGAGGGTCTCGGTTTTAGGAAATTTTCAAACTGTCTAATATGGCAGTTTTTACTCCGTGAATATCTTAATAATGGTAAATGAAGAAACTTTAATAAATGGAGTATGACCATCAGACACACGTTTGTTGATTTATGCCTTCCGAAAGTCCAGATTTCGTTTGAGGGTCTCGGTTTTGGGAAATTTTCAAACTGTCTAATATCGCAGTTTTAACTCCATGAATGTCTTAATAATGATGAATGAAGAAACTTTTGTAAATGGAGCATGACCATCAGACGCACGTATGTTGATTTATGACTTTCGAAACTCGAGATTTCGTTTGAGGGTTTCGGTTTTTGGAAATTTTCAAACTGTCTAATATTGCAGTTTTAACTCCATGAATGTCTTAATAATGATAAATGAAAAAACTTTAATAAATGGAGTATGACCATCAGACGCACGTATGTTGATATATGCCTTCCGACAGTCGAGATTTCGATTGAGGGTCTCGGTTTTTGGAAAATTTCAAACTGTCTAATATTGCAGTTTTAACTCCCTGAATGTCTTAATAATGATAAATGAAAAAACTTTAATAAATGGAGTATGACCATCTGACGCACGTATGTTTATTTATGCCTTCCGAAAGTCGTGATTTCGATTGAGGGTCTCGGTTTTTGGAAATTTTAAAACTGTCTAATATGGCAGTTTTAACTCTATGAATGTCTTAATAATGATAAATGAAGAAACTTTTGTAAATGAAGTATGACCATCAGACGCACGTTTGTTGATTTATGCCTTCCGAAAGTCGAGATTTCGTTTGAAGGTCTCGGTTTTAGGAAATTTTCAAACTGTCTAATATTGCAGTTTTAACTCCATGAATGTCTTAATAATGATAAATGAAGAAACTTTAATAAATGGAGTATGACCATCAGACGCACGTATGTTGATTTATGCCTTCCGAAAGTCGAGATTTCGTTTGAGGGTCTCGGTTTTAGGAAATTTTCAAACTGTCTAATATGGCAGTTTTTACTCCGTGAATATCTTAATAATGGTAAATGAAGAAACTTTAATAAATGGAGTATGACCATCAGACACACGTTTGTTGATTTATGCCTTCCGAATGTCGAGATTTCGTTTGAGGGTCTCGGTTTTGGGAAATTTTCAAACTGTCTAATATCGCAGTTTTAACTCCATGAATGTCTTAATAATGATAAATGAAGAAACTTTTGTAAATGGAGCATGACCATCAGACGCACGTATGTTGATTTATGACTTTCGAAACTCGAGATTTCGTTTGAGGGTTTCGGTTTTTGGAAATTTTCAAACTGTCTAATATTGCAGTTTTAACTCCATGAATGTCTTAATAATGATAAATGAAAAAACTTTAATAAATGGAGTATGACCATCAGACGCACGTATGTTAATTTATGCCTTCCGAAAGTCGAGATTTCGATTGAGGGTCTCGGTTTTTGGAAAATTTCAAACTGTCTAATATTGCAGTTTTAACTCCATGAATGTCTTAATAATGATAAATGAAAAAACTTTAATAAATGGAGCATGACCATCTGACGCACGTATGTTTATTTATGCCTTCCGAAAGTCGTGATTTCGATTGAGGGTCTCGGTTTTTGGAAATTTTAAAACTGTCTAATATGGCAGTTTTAACTCTATGAATGACTTAATAATGATAAATGAAGAAACTTTTGTAAATGAAGTATGACCATCAGACGCACGTATGTTGATTTATGCCTTCCGAAAGTCGAGATTTCGTTTGAGGGTCTCGGTTTTAGGAAATTTTCAAACTATCTAATATTGCAGTTTTAACTCCATGAATGTCTTAATAATGATAAATGAAAAAACTTTAATAAATGGAGTATGACCATCAGACGCACGTATGTTGATTTATGCCTTCCGAAAGTCGAGATTTCGTTTGAGGGTCTCGGTTTTAGGAAATTTTCAAACTGTCTAATATGGCAGTTTTAACTCCGTGAATGTCTTAATAATGATAAATGAAGAAACTTTAATAAATGGAGTATGACCATCAGACGCACGTATGTTGATTTATGCCTTCTGAAACTCGAGATTTCGTTTGAGGGTTTCGGTTTTTGGAAATTTTCAACCTGTCTAATATGGCAGTTTTAACTCCATGAATGTCTTAATAATGGTAAATGAAGAAACTTTTGTAAATGAAGTATGACCATCAGACGCACGTTTGTTGATTTATGCCTTCCGAAAGTCGAGATTTCGTTTGAGGGTCTCGGTTTTGGGAAATTTTCAAACTGTCTAATATCGCAGTTTTAACTCCATGAATGTCTTAATAATGATAAATGAAGAAACTTTTGTAAATGGAGCATGACCATCAGACGCACGTATGTTGATTTATGCCTTTCGAAACTCGAGATTTCGTTTGAGGGTTTCGGTTTTTGGAAATTTTCAAACTGTCTAATATTGCAGTTTTAACTCCCTGAATGTCTTAATAATGATAAATGAAAAAACTTTAATAAATGGAGTATGACCATCAGACGCACGTATGTTGATTTATGCCTTCCGAAAGTCGAGATTTCGATTGAGGGTCTCGGTTTTTGGAAAATTTCAAACTGTCTAATATTGCATTTTTAACTCCATGAATGTCTTAATAATGATAAATGAAAAAACTTTAATAAATGGAGTATGACCATCTGACGCACGTATGTTTATTTATGCCTTCCGAAAGTCGTGATTTCGATTGAGGGTCTCGGTTTTTGGAAATTTTAAAACTGTCTAATATGGCAGTTTTAACTCCATTCCTGAAATGAGCTCGGACGCGTGATCGAAAAACAAGGAGAAAAAGAAACATGGTCCGGTACGACTTTCTGAACGGCTGAAATTGAAGTGTATAATACACTGTTTTTCGGGATTCCGGGGTCCCGGAACAAAATTCTCCGGAAATCACATAGAAAGTTCCTCGGGTCAGATAAAGCGGCCACGCATAGTTTGAGTACCAACGGAAGACATTTGGGGGTGCCGGTGTGCCACAAACCAGCATTCGCCGAAACTCGGATTATCGTGAAAAATGTGTTAAAGCTCGTTATTTGAGGCTGAAATCGAACAGGTTGATTCCTGAAATGAGCTCGGACGCATGACTGAAAAACAGGGAGAGAAAGAAACAGAGTCTGGTACGACCTTCCGAACGGCTGAAATTGAAGTGTATATAATACACGATTTTCGGGATTCCGGGGTCCCAGAACAAAATTCTCAAATGTCTTCCGAAAGTCGAGATTTCATTGAAGTGTGCCACAAATCCATGAATGACTTAATAATAAAACTTTCGTAAATGAAGTATGATTATCAAACGCACGTATGTTGATTTATGCCATCCGAAATTCGAGATTTCGTTTGAGGGTCTCGGTTTTAGGAAATTTTCAAATCATCTAATCTTACAGTTTTAAATCCATGAATGACTTAGTAATGATAAATGAGGAAACAATAGTAAATGGAGTATGACCATCAGATGCACGTATGTTGATTTATGCGTTCCGAAAGTCGAGATTCCGTTTGAGGGTCTCGGTTTTAGTAAATTTTCAAACTGTCTAATCTTGCAGTTTTAACTCCATAAATGACTTAATAATGATAAATGAGGAAACTATTGTAAATGGAGTATGACCATCAGATGCACGTATATTGATTTAAGTCTTCCGAAAGTCGATATTTCGTTTGAGGGTCTCGGTTTTAGTAAATTTTCAAACTGTCTAATTTTGCAGTATTAACTCCATGAATGACTTAATAATGATAAATGAGGAAACTATAGTAAATGGAGTATGACCATCAGATGCACGTATGTTGATTTATGCGTTCCGAAATTCGAGATTTCGTTTATGGGTCTCGGTTTTAGGAAATTTTCAAACTGTCTAATATTGCCATTTTAACTCCATGAATGTCTTAATAATGATAAATGAGGAAACTATCGTAAATAGAGTATGATCATCAGATACACCAATGTTGATTTATGCCTTCCGAAAATCGAGATTTCGTTTGAGGGTCTCGGTTTTAGGAAATTTTCAATCTGTCCAATCTTATAATTTTAACTTCATGAGTGTCTTAATAATGATAAATGATAAAACTATTGTAAATGGAGTATGACCTTCAGATGCCCGTATGTTGATTTATGCCTTCCGAAAGTCGAGATTTCGTTTGAGGGTCTCGGTTATAGGAAATTTTCAAACTGTCTAATATTGCCGTTTAACTCCATGAATGTCTTAATATTGATAAATGAGGAATCTATTGTAAATGGAGTATGATCATCAGATGCACCAATGTTGATTTATGCCTTCCGAAAGTCGAGATTTCGTTTGAAGGTCTCGGTTTTAGGAAATTTTCAAACTGTCCAATCTTATAGTTTTAACTTTATGAATGTATTAATAATGATAAATGAGAAAACTATTGTATTTGGAGTATGACCTTCAGTTGCCCGTATGTTGATTTATGCCTTCCGAAAGGCGAGATTTCGTTTGAGGGTCTCGGTTTTAGTAAATTTTCAAACTGTCTAATTTTGCAGTTTTAACTCCATGAATGTCTTAATAATGATAAATGAGGAAACTATAGTAAATGGAGTATGGCCATCAGACGCACGTATGTTGATTTATGCCTTCCGAAAGTCGAGATTTCGTTTGAGGGCCTCGGTTTTAGGAAATTTTTAAACTGTCTAATATTGCAGTTCTAAATCCATGAATGTCTTAATAATGATAAATGAGGAAACTATTGTAAATGGAGTATGATCATAAGATGCATCAATGTTGATTTATGCCTTCCGAAAGTCGAGATTTCGTTTGAGGGTCTCGGTTTTAGGAAATTTTCAAACTGTTTAATCTTACAGTTTTAACTCAATGAATGTCTTAATAATGATAAATGAGGAAACTATTGTAAGTGGAGTATGACCATCAGATGCACGTATATTGATTTATGCCTTCCGAAAATCGAGATTTCGTTTATGGGTCTCGGTTTTAGGAAATTTTCAACTTGTATAATCTTGCAGTTTTAACTCCATAAATGTCTTAATAAAGATAAATGAGGAAACTATTGTAAATGGAGTATGATCATCAGATGCACCAATGTTGATTTATGCCTTCCGAAAGTCGAGATTTCGTTTGAGGGTCTCGGTTTTAGGAAATTTTCAAAATGTCTAATCTTATATTTTTATCTTCATGAATGTCTTAATAATGATAAATGAGGAAACTATTGTAAATAGAGTATGACCATCAGATGCCCATATGTTGATTTATGCCATCCGAAAGTCGAGATTTCGTTTGAGGGTCTCGGTTTTAGTAAATTTTAAAACTGTCTAATCTTGCAGTTTTAACTTCCTGAATGTCCTATTAATGATAAATGAGGTAACTATTGTAAATGGAGTATGACAATCAGATATACGTATAATGATTTACGCCTTTAGAAAGTCGAGATTTCGTTTGAGGGTCTCGGTTTTAGTTAATTTTCAAACCGTCTAATCTTGCATTTTTAACTCCATGAATGTCTTAATAATGATAATTGAAGAAACTATTGTAAATGGTGTATGACTATCAGATGCAAGTATTATGATTTACGCGTTCTGAAATTCGAGATTTTGCTTGAGGGTCTCGGTTTTAGGAAATTTTTAAACTGTCTAATCGTACAGTTTTAACTCGATGAATGTGTTAATAATGAAAAATGAGGAAACTATTGTAAATGGAGTATGAACATCAGATGCACGTATGTTGATATATGCCTTCCGAAAGTCGAGATTTCTTTTGAAGGTCTCGATTTTAGAATATTTTCAAACTGTCTAATTTTGCAGTTTTAACTCCCTGAATGTCTTAATAATGATAAATAAGGAAACTATTGTAATTGAAGTATGACCATAAGATGCTCATATGTTGATTTATGCCTTCCGAAGGTCGAGATTTCGTATGAGCGTCAAGGTTTTAGGAAATTTTCAAACTATCTAATCTTGCAGTTCTAACTCCATGAATGTCTTAATAATGATAAATGAGAAAACTATTGTAAATGGAGTATGATCATCATATGCACCAATGTTGATTTATGCCTTCCGAAAGTCGAGATTTCGTTTGAGGGTCTCGGTTTTAGGAAATTTTCAAACTGTCTAATCTTATAGTTTTAACTTCATGAATGTCTTATAATGTTAAATGAGGAAACTATTGTAAACGGAGTACGACCATCATATGGACTATATCATCGAGTTGGACATTGGCCTTGCCGACTCATTGTCGCTCGTTAAGGATTTATGACCAATTTAATGGCAAAATTCCATCCGTTTTAAGCAAATTTAATTGGTTAACCCTCCAAAAAAACCATTGACTCTTCGTAAGTACAACAACTATAGCGAATCCATCCGCCTAGACCATTATTCTAGACTATATGATCGAGTTGGACATGTGGCTTGCCGACTCAATGTCGCTCGTTAAGGATTTATGACCAATTAAAAGGCAAAATTTCGTCTGTTTTAAGCAAAATTTCATTCGATAACCCTCCTAAAAAAGAAATTACTCTTCGTAAATACAACGGCTAAAGCTAATCCATCACCCTAGACCATTATTCTAGACTATGTCATTAAGTTGGACATTGGGCATGCCGACTCAATGTCGCTCGTTAAGGATTTATGACCAATTAAAATGCAAAATTCCTTCCGTTTTAAGCAAAATTTATTAGATAAACCTCCAACAAAAGCATTGACTCTTCGTAAGTACAACGGCTAAATCTAATCCATCACCCTAGTCCATTATTCTAGACTATTTCATCGAGTTGGACATTGGCCTTGCCGACTCAATGTCGCTTGTTAAGGATTTATGTCCAATTAAAAATCTATAATTCCATCCGTTTTAAGCAAAATTTCATTGGTTAACCCTCCAAAAAAAGCATTGACTATTCGTAAGTACAACGACAAAAGCTAATCCATCACTCTAGACCACTATTCTAGAGATTATCATCGAGTTGGACATTAGGCTTGCCGGCTCAATGTTGCTCGTTAAGGATTTATGACCAATTAAAAGGCAAAATTCCTTTCGTTTTAAGCAAAATTTATTGGATAACCCTCTAAAAAAAGCATTAACTCTTCGTAAGTACAACGGCTAAAGCTAATCCATCACCCTAGTCCATTATTCTAGACTATATCATCGAGTTAGACATTGGCCTTGCCGACTCAATGTCGCTCGTTAAGGATTTATGACCAATTTAAAGGCAAAATTCCATCCGTTTTAAGCTAAATTTCATTGGTTAACCGTCCAAAAAAACCATTGACGCTTCGTAAGTACAATGACTATAGCTAGTCCATCAGCCTAGACCATTATTCTAGACTATATGATCGAGTTGGACATGGGATTTCCGACTCAATGTCGCTCGTTAAGGATTTATGACCAATTAAAAGACTAAATTCCATCCGTTTTAAGCAAAATTTATTGGATAACCCTCCAAAAAAGCATTAACTCTTCGTAAGTACAACGGCTAAAGATAATACATCACCCTAGTCCAATATTCTATACTATATCATCGAGTTGGACATTGGCCTTGCCGACTCAATGTTGCTCGTTAAGGATTTATGACCAATAAAAAGGCAAAATTCCTTCCGCTTTAAGCAAAATTTATTGTATAACCCTCTAAAAAAAGCATTGACTCTTCTAAGTACAACGGCTACAGCTAATCCATTACCCTAGTCCATTATTCTAGACTATATCATCGAGTTGGACATTGGCCTTGCCGACTCAATGTTGCTCGTTAAGGATTTATGACCAATTTAAGGGCAAAATTCCATCCGTTTTAAGCAAAATTTCATTGGTTAACCCTCCAAAAAAACCATTGACTCTTCGTAAGTACAACGACTATACCTAATACATCAGCCTAGACCATTATTCTAGACTATATGATCGAGTTGGACATGTGGCTTGCCGACTCAATGTCGCTCGTTAGTGATTGATGACAAATTAAACGGCAAAATTTCTTCCGTTTTAAGCAAAATTTCATTCCATAACCCTCCAAAAAAAGCATTGACTCTTCGTAAGTACAACGGTTAAAGCTAATCCATCACCCTAGATCATTATTCTAAACTATATCATCGAGTTGGACACTGGGCTTGCCGACTCAATGTCGCTCGTTAAGGAGTTATTACCAATTAAAAAGCAAAATTCCTTCCATTTTAAGCAAAATTTATTGGATAACTCTCTAAAAAAAGCATTGACTTTTCGTAAGTACAACGGCTAAAGCTAATCCATCACCCTAGATCATTATTCTAGTCTATATCATCGAGTTGGACTTTGGGCTTGCCAACTCAATGTCGCTCGTTAATGATTTATGACCAATTAAAAGGCAAAATTCCTTCCGTTTTAAGCAAAATTATTGGATAACCCTCCAAAAAAAGCATTGACTCTTTGTAAGTACAACGGCTAAAGCTAATCTATCACCATAGGCCATTATTCTAGACTATATCTTCGAGTTCCACATTGGGCTTGCCGAGTCAATGTCGCTCGTTAAGGATTTATGACCAATTAAAAGGCAAAATTCCTTCCCTTTTAAGCAAAATTCCATTGGTTAACCCTTCAAAAAAACCACTGACTCTTCGTAAGTACTACGACTATAGCTAATCCATCAGTCTAAACCATTATTCTAGACTATATGATCGAGTTAGACATGTGGCTTGCCGACTCAATGTCGCTCGTTAAGGATATATGACCAATTGAAAGGCAAAATTTCTTCCGTTTTAAGCAAAATTTCATTCGATAACCCTCCAAAAAAAAGCATTGATTCTTCGTAAGTACAACGGCTAAACATAATCCATCACCCTAGACCATTATTCTAGACTATATCATCGAGTTGGACACTGGGCTTGCCGACTCAAGGTCGCTCAATAAGGAGATATGACCAATTAACAGGCAAAATTTCTTCCATTTTAAGCGAAATTTCATTCGACAACCCTCCAACAAAAGCATTGACTCTTCATAAGTACAACGGCTAAACCTAATCCATCACCCTAGTTCATTATTATAAACTATTTCATCGAGTTGCACATTGTTCTTGCCGACGCAATCTCGCTTGTTAAGAATTTATGACCAATATAAAGGCATAATTCCATCCGTTTTAAGCAAAATTTCATTGGTTAACCCTCCAAAAGAACCATTGACTATTCGTAAGTACAAGGATTGTAGCTAATCCATCAGCCTAGACCATTATTCTAGACTATATGATCGATTTGGACATTGGGCTTTCCGAATCAATGTCGCTCGTTAAGGATTTATGACCAATTAAAAGGCAAAATTCCTTCCGTTTTAAGCGAAATTTATTGGATAATACTCTAAAAAAAGCATTGACTTTTCGTAAGTACAACGGCTAAAGCTAATCCATCACCCTAGACCATTATTCAAGACTATATCATCGAGTTGGACATTGGGCTTGCCGACTAAATGTTGCTCGTTAAAGATTTATGAACAATTAAAAGGCAAAATTTCTTCCGATTTATGCAATATTTATTGGATAACCTTCCATAAAATGCATTGACTCTTCGTATGTACAACGGCTAAAGCTAATCCATCACCCTAGAACATTATTCTAGAATATATTATCGAGTTGGACATTGGCCTTGCCGACTCAATGTCACTCGTTAAGGATTTATGACCAACTTAAAGGCAAAATTCCATTCGTTTTAAGGAAAATTTCATTGGTTAACCCTCCAAAAAAGCCACTGAATCTTCGTAAGTACAATGGCTATAGCTAATCTATCAGCCTAGACCATTATTTAAGACTATATTGTCGAGTTGGACATTGGGCTTGCCGACTCAATGTTGCTCGTTATGGATTTATGACCAATTAAAAGGCAAAAATCCTTCCGTTTTAAGCAAAATTTATTGGATAACCCTTCATAAAAAGCATTGACTCTTCGTATGTACAACGGCTAAAGCTCATCACCCTAGACCATTTTCTAGACTATATCATCGAGTTGGACATTGGGCTTGTTGACTCAATGTCGCTCGCTAAGGATTTATGACCAATTAAAAGACAAAATTCCTTTCGTTTAAGCAAAATTTCATTCGATAACCTTCCAAAAAAAGCATTGACCCTTCGTAAATACAACGGCTAAAGCTAATCCATCACCCTAGACCATTATTCTAGACTATTTCATTGAGTTGGACATTGGGCTTGCCGACTCAATGTCGCTCTTTAAGGATTTATGATCATTTAAAAGGCGAAATTCCTTCCATTTTAAGCAAAATTTATTGGATAACCCTCCAAAAAAAGCATTAACTCTTCGTAAGTATAACGGCTAAAGCAAATGCATCACCCTACACTATTATTCTAGACTGTATCATCGAGTTAGACATTGGGCTTGTCGACTCAATGTCGCTCCTTAAGGATTTATACCAATTAAAAGGCAAAATTACTTTCGTTTTAAGCTAAATTTATTGGATAACCCTCCAAAAAAAAGTATTGTCTCTTTATAAGTACAACGGCTAAAGCTAATTCATCACCCTAGACCATTTTTCTAGACTATATCATTGAGTTGGACATTGGGCTTGCCGACTCAATGTCGCTCGTTAAGGATTTATGACCAATTAAATGGCAAAATTCCTTCCGTTTTAAGCAAAATTTATTGGATAACCCTCCAAAACAAGCATTGACTCTTCGTTAGTACAACTGCTAAGGCTAATCCATCAACCTAGACCATTTTTCTAGACTATATCATCGAGTTGGACATTGGGCTTGCTGACTCAATGTCGCTCGCTAAAGATTTATGAACAATTAAAAGGCAAAATTCCTTCCGTTTTAAGCAAAATTTATTTGATAACCCTCCAAAAAAAGTATTGACTCTTCGTAAGTACAACGGCTAAAGCTAATCCATCACCCTAGACCATTATTCTAGACTGTATCATCGAGTTGAACATTGGGCTTGCCGATTCAATGTCGCTCGTTAAGGATTAATGACCAATTAAAAGGTAAAATTCATTCCGTTTTAAGCAAAATTTATTGGATAACCTTCCATAAAAAGCATTGACTCTTCGTAAGTTCAACGGCTAAAGCTAATTCATCACCCTAGACCATTATTCTTGAATATCATCTAGTTGAACATTGGGCTTGCCGACTCAATGTCGCTCGTTAAGGATATATGACCAATTAAAAGGCAAAATTCATTCCGTTTTAAGCAAAATTTGTTGGATAACCCTCCAAAAAAAGCATTAACTCTTCGTAAGTATAACGACTAAAGCAAATGCATCACCCTACACTATTATTCTAGACTGTATCATCGAGTTAGACATTGGGCTTGTCGACTCAATGTCACTCCTTAAGGATTTATACCAATTAAAAGGCAAAATTACTTTCGTTTTAAGCTAAATTTATTGGATAACCCTCCAAAAAAAAGTATTGACTCTTTATAAGTACAACGGCTAAAGCTAATTCATCACCCTAGACCATTTTTCTAGACTATATCATTGAGTTGGACATTGGGCTTGCCGACTCAATGTCGCTCGTTAAGGATTTATGACCAATTAAATGGCAAAATTCCTTCCGTTTTAAGCAAAATTTATTGGATAACCCTCCAAAACAAGCATTGACTCTTCGTAAGTACAACTGCTAAGGCTAATCCATCAACCTAGACCATTTTTCTAGACAATATCATCGAGTTGGACATTGGGCTTGCCGACTCAATGTCGCTCGCTAATGATTTATGACCAATTAAAAGGCAAAATTCCTTCCGTTTTAAGCAAAATTTATTAGATAACCCTCCAAAACACGCATTGACTCTTCGTAAGTACAACGTCTAAAGCTAATCCATCACCCTAGAGAATTATTCTAGAATATTTCATCGAGTTGGACATTGGTCTTGCCGACTCAATATCGCTCGTTAAGGATTTATGATTAATTAAAAGGCAAAATTCTTCCGTTTCAAGCAAAATTTATTGGATAACCCTCCAAAAAAAGCATTGACTTTTCGTAAGTACAACGGCTAAAGCTAATCCATCACCCTAGATCATTATTATAGACTATATTATCGAGTTGGACATTGGGCTTGGCGACTCAATGTCGCTCATTAAGGATTTACGACCAATTAAAATGAAAAATTCCTTCCGTTTTAGGCAAAATTTATTAGATAACCCTCCAAAAAAAGCATTGACTCTTCGTAAGTACAACGTCTAAAGCTAATCCATCACCCTAGAGCATTATTCTAGACTATTTCATCGAGTTGGACATTGGTCTTGCCGACTCAATATCGCTCGTTAAGGATTTATGCTTAATTAAAAGGCAAAATTCCTTCTGTTTTAAGCAAAATTTATTGGATAACCCTCCAAAAAAAGCATTGACTTTTCGTAAGTACAACGGCTAAAGCTAATCCACCACCCTAGATCATTATTATAGACTATATTATCGAGTTGGACATTGGGCTTGGCGACTTAATGTCGCTCGTTAAGGATACGACCAATTAAAATAAAAAATTCCTTCCGTTTTAGGCAAAATTTATTAGATAACCCTCCAAAAAAAGCATTGACTCTTCGTAACTACAACGGCTAAAGCAAATCCATCACCCTAGACCATTTTCTAGAGTATATCATCGAGTTGGACATTGGGCTTGTCGACTCAATGTCGCTCGCTAAGGATTTATGACCAATTAAAAACGCAAAATTTCGTCCGTTTTAAGCAAAATTTATTAAATAACCCTCCAAAAAAAAGCATTGACTCTGCGTAAGTACAACGTCTAAAGCTAATCCATCACTTAGACCATTATTCTAGACTATATTATCGAGTTGGACATTGGGTTGTCGAGTCAATGTCGCTCGTTAAGGATTTATAATCAATTAAAAGGCAAAATTCATTCTGTTTTAAGCAAAATTTATAGGATAACCCTCCAAAAAAAGCATTGACTCTTCGTAAGTACAACGGCTAAAGCTAATCCATCACCCTAGACCATTATTCTAGACTATATCATCGAGTTCGACATTGGGCTTTCCGACTCAATGTCGCTCGTTAAGGATTTACGACCAATTAAAAAGCAAAATTCCTTCCGTTTTAGGCAAAATTTATTGGATAACCCTTCAAAAAAAGCATTGAATGTTCGTAAGTAGAACGGCTAAAGTTAATCCATCATCCTAGACCATTATTATAGACTATATCATCGAGTTGGACATTGTGCTTGGCGATTCAATGTCGCTCGTTAAGATTTATAACCAATTAAAAGGCAAAATTCATTTTGTTTTAAGCAAAATTTATAGGATAACCCTCCAAAAAAGCATTGACTCTTCGTAAGTACGACCTTCCGAACGGCTGAAATTGAAGTGTAATACACGGTTTTTCGGGATTCCGGGTTCCCAGAACAAAATTCTCCCGAAATCACATAGAATGTTCCTCGGGTCAGATAAAGCGGCCACGCAAAGATTGAGCACCAACGGAAGACATTTGGGGGTGCCGGTGTGCCGCAAACCAGCATTCGCCGAAACTCGGATTATCGTGAAAAATGTGTTAAAGCTCGTTATTTGAGGCTGAAATCGAACAAGTTGATTCCTGAAATCGAACAGGTTGATACCTGAAATTAGCTTGGACGCGCGATTAAAAAACAGGTAGAAACGAAACAGGCTGCAGTACGAACTTCCAAACGGCTGAAATTGAAGTGTAATACACGGTTTTTCGGGATTCCGGGGTCCCGGAACAAAATTCTCCGGAAATCACATAGAAAGTTCCTCGGGTCAGATAAAGCGTCCACGCAAAGTTTGAGCACCAACGGAAGACATTTGGGGGTGCCGGTGTGCCACAAACCAGCATTCGCCGAAACTCGGATTATCGTGAAAAATGTGTTAAACCTCGTTATTTGAGGCTGAAAACGAACAGGTTGATTCCTGAAATGAGCTCGTACGCGTGATTGAAAAACAGGGAGAAAAAGAAACAGGGTCTGGTACGACCTTCCGAACAGCTGAAATTGAAGTGTATAATACACGGTTTTTCGGGATTCCGGGGTCCCGGAACAAAATTCTCCGGAAATCACATAGAAAGTTCCTCGGGTCAGTTAAAGCGGCCAAGCAAAGTTTGAGCACCAACGGAAGACATTTGGGGGTGCCGGTGTGCCCAAACCAGCATTTCCCGAAACTCGGATTATCGTGAAAAATGTGATAAAGCTCATTATTTGAGGCTGAAATCGAACAGGTTGATTCCTGAAATCGAACAGCTTGATTCCTGAAATGAGCTCGGACGCGTGATTGAAAAATAGGGAGAAAAAGAAACAGGTTCCGGTACGACCTTCCGAACGGCTGAAATTGAAGTGTATAATACACGATTTTTGGGGATTCCGGGGTCCCGGAACAAAATTCTCCGGAAATCACATAGAAAGTTCCTCGGGTCAGATAAAGCGGCCACGCAAAGTTTGAGCACCAACGGAAGACATTTGGGGGTGCCGGTGTGCCACAAACCAGCATTCGCCGAAACTCGGATTACCGTGAAAAATGTGTTAAAGCTCGTTATTTGAGGCTGAAATAGAACAGGTTGATTCCTGAAATAGAACAGGTTGATTCCTAAAATGAGCTCGGACGCGTGATTGAAAAACACGGAGAAAAAGAAACAGGGTCCTCGACCTTCCGAACTACAAATCAAGTGTATAATACACGGTTTTTGGGGATTCCGGGGTCCCGGAACAAAGTACTTCGGAAATCACATAGAAATTTCCTCGGGTTAGATAAAGCGGCCACGCAAAGTTTGAGCACCAACGGAAGACATGGGTGCCGGTGTGCCACAAACCAGCATTCGCCGAAACTCGGATTATCGTGAAAAATGTGTTAAAGCTCGTTATTTGAGGTGAAATCGAATGATTGATTCTGAAATGAGCTCGGACGCGTGATTGAAAAACAGGAGAAAAAGAAACAGAGTCCAAGTCACGAACTTCCGAACGGGTGAAATTGAAGTGTAATACACGGTTTTTCGGGATTCCGGGGTCCCTGAACAAAATTCTACGGAAATCACATAGAAAGTTCATCGGGTCAGTTAAAGCGGCCACGCAAAGTTTGAGCACCAACGGAAGATATTTGTGGGTGCCGGTGTGCCCAAACCAGCATTCGCCGAAACTCGGATTATCGTGAAAAATGTGTTAAATCTCGTTATTTGAGGCTGAAATCGAACAGGTTGATTCCTGAAATCGCACACCTTGATTCTTGAAATGAGCTCGAACGTGTGATTGAAAAACAGGGAGAAAAAGAAACAGTTTCGAGATTTACCTTCCGAACGGTACAAATTGAATTGTATAATACACGGTTTTTCGGGATTCCGGGGTCCCTAACAAAATACTCCGAAATCACATAGAAAGTTTCTCGGTCGATAAACCGCCACGCAAAGTTTGAGCACCAACGGAAGGCATTTGGGGGTGCCGGTGTGCCTGAAAACCAAAGATTCGCCGAAACTCGGATTATCGTGAAAAATGTGTTGAAACTCGTTATTTGAGGCTGAAATCGAACAGGTTGATTCCTGAAATCGAACAGGTTGATTCCTAAAATGAGCTCGGACGCATGATTGAAAAACAGGGAGAAAAAGAAACAGGGTCCGGTACGACCTTTCGAACGGCTGAAATTGAAGTGTATAATACACGGTTTTTGGGGATTCCGGGATCCCGGAACAAAATACTCCGGAAATCACATAGAAATTTCCTCGGGTCAGATAAAGCGGCCACGCAAAGTTTGAGCACCAACGGAAGACATTTGGGTGTGCCGGTAGGCCACAAACCAGCATTCGCCGAAACTCGGATTATCGTGAAAAATGTGTTAAAGCTCGTTATTTGAGGCTGAAATCGAACAGATTAATTCCTGAAATGAGCTCGGACGCGTGATTGAAAAACAGGGAGAAAAAGAAACAGAGTCCGGTACGAACTTCCGAACGGCTGAAATTGAAGTGTATAATACACGGTTTTTCGGGAGTCCGGGGTCCTGGAACAAAATTCTCCGGAAATCACATAGAAAGTTCATCGGGTCAGTTAAAGCGGCCACGCAAAGTTTGAGCACCAACGGAAGACATTTGGGGGTGCCGGTGTGCCAAAACCAGCATTACTCGGATTATCGTGAAAAATATGTTAAAGCTCATTATTTGAGGCTGAAATCGAACAGGTTGGTTCCTGAAATCGAACAGCTTGATTCCTGAAATGAGCTCGGACGCATGATTGAAAAATAGGGAGAAAAAGAAACAGGGTCCGGTACGACCTTCCGAACGGCTGAAATTGAAGTGTATAATACACGGTTTTTGGGGATTCCGGGGTCCCGGAACAAAATTCTCTGGAAATCACATAGAAAGTTCCTCGGGTCAGATAAAGCGGCCACGCAAAGTTTGAGCACCAACGGAAGACATTTGGGGGTGCCGGTGTGTCACAAACCAGCATTCGCCGAAACTCGGATTATCGTGAAAAATGTGTTAAAACTCGTTATTTGAGGCTGAAATCGAACAGGTTGACTCCTGAAATCGAACAGGTTGATTCCTAAAATGAGCTCGGACGCGTGATTGAAAAACAGGGAGAAAAAGAAACAGGGTCCGATACGACCTTCCGAACGGCTGAAATTGAAGTGTATAATACACGGTTTTTGGGGATTCCGGGGTCCCGGAACAAAATACTCCGGAAATCACATAGAAATTTCCTCGGGTCAGATAAAGCGGCCACGCAAAGTTTGAGCACCAACGGAAGACATTTGGGGGTGCCAGTGTGCCACAAACCAGCATTCGCCGAAACTCGGATTATCGTGAAAAATGTGTTAAAGCTCGTAATTTGAGGCTTAAATCGAACAGATTAATTCCTGAAATGAGCTCGGACGCGTGATTGAAAAACAGGGAGAAAAACAAACAGAGTCCGGTACGAACTTCCGAACGGCTGAAATTGAAGTGTATAATACACGGTTTTTCGGGATTCCGGGGTCTCGGAACAAAATTCTCCGAAATCACATAGAAAGTTCCTCGGGTCAGTTAAAGCGGCCACGCAAAGTTTTAGCACCAACGGAAGACATTTGGGGGTGTCGGTGTGCCCAAACCAGCATTCGCCGAAACTCGGATTATCGTGAAAAATGTGTTAAAGCTCATTAATTGAGGCTGAAATCGAACAGGTTGATTCCTGAAATCGAACAGCTTGATTCCTGAAATGAGCTCGGACGCTTGATTGAAAAATAGGGAGAAAAAGAAACAGGTCCTGATTTACCTTCCGAACGGTTTGAAAATTGAAGTGTATAATACACGGTTTTGGGGATTCCGGTCCCGAATGCAAATTCTTCGGAAATCACATAGAAAGTTCCTCGGGTCAGATAAAGCGGCCACGCAAAGTTTGAGCACCAACGAAAGACATTTGGGGGTGCCGGTGTGCCACAAACTAGCATTCGCCGAAACTCGGATTATCGTGAAAAATGTGTTAAAGCTCGTTATTTGAGGCTGAAATCGAACAGGTTGATTTCTGAAATCGAACAGGTTGATTCCTAAAATGAGCTCGGACGCGTGATTGAAAAACGGGGAGAAAAAAAACAGGGTCCGGTACGACCTTCCGAACGGCTGAAATTGAAGTTTATAATACACGGTTTTTGGGGATTCCGGGGTCCCGGAACAAAATACTCCGGAAATCACATAAAAATTTACTCGTGTCAGATAAAGCGGCCACGCAAAGTTTGAGCACCAACGGAAGACATTTGGGGGTGCCGTGTGCCTGAAACCAAAGATTCGCCGAAACTGGATTATCGTGAAAAATGTGTTAAAGCTCGTTATTTGAGGTCAAAAATCGAACAGTTGATTCTGAAATGAGCTCGGACGCGTGATTGAAAATCGGGAGAAAAAGAAACAGAGTCCGATTTAACTTCCGAACGGTTGAAATTGAAGTGTATAATACACGGTTTTTCGGGGTCCCGAACAAAATTCTCCGAAAATCACATAGAAAGTTCCTCGGGTCAGTTAAAGCGGCCACGCAAAGTTTGAGCACCAACGGAAGACATTTGGGGGTGCCGGTGTGCCCAAACCAGCATTCGCCGAAACTCGGATTATCGTGAAAAATGTGTTAACGCTCATTATTTGAGGATGAAATCGAATAGGTTGATTCCTGAAATCGAACAGCTTGATTCCTGAAATGAGCTCGGACGCGTGATTGAAAAATAGGGAGAAAAAGAAACAGGGTCCGGTACGACCTTCCGAACGGCTGAAATTGAAGTGTATAATACACGATTTTTGGGGATTCCGGGGTCCCGGAACAAAATTATTCGGAAATCACATAGAAAGTTCCTCGGGTCAGATAAAGCGGCCACGCAAAGTTTGAGCACCAACGAAATACATTTGGGGGTGCCGGTGTGCCACAAACCAGCATTCGCCAAAACTCGGATTATCGTGAAAAATGTGATAAAGCTCGTTATTTGAGGTTGAAATCGAACAGGTTGATTCCTGAAATCGAACAGGTTGATTCCTGTAATGAGCTCGTACGCGTGATTGAAAAACGGGGTGAAAAAGAAACAGGGCTCGATACGACCTTCCGAACGGCTGAAATTGAAGTGTAATACACGGTTTTTTGGGATTCCGGGGTCCCGGAACAAAATTCTCCGGAAATCACATAGAACGTTCCTCGGGTCAGATAAAGCGGCCACGCAAAGTTTGAGCACCAATGGAAGACATTTGTGGGTGCCGGTGTGCCACAAACCAGCATTCGCCGAAACTTGGATTATCGTAAAAAATGTGTTAAAGCTCGTTATTTTAGGCTGAAATCGAACAGATTGATTCCTGAAATGAGCTCGGACGCGTGATTGAAAAACAGGGAGAAAAAGAAACAGAGTCCGGTACGACCTTCCGAACGGCTGAAATTGAAGTGTAAAATACACGGTTTTTCGGGATTCCGGGGTCCCGGAACAAAATTCTCCGGAAATCACATAGGAAGTCCCTCGGGTAAGTTAAAGCGGCCATGCAAATTTTGAGCACCAACGGAAGACATTTGGGGATGCCGGTGTGCCCAAACCAGCATTCGCCGAAACTCGGATTATCATGAAAAATGTGATAAAGCTCGTTATTTGAGGTTGAAATCGAACAGGTTGATTCCTGAAATCGAACAGGTTGATTCCTAAAATGAGCTCGGACGCGTGATTGAAAAACAGGGAGAAAAAGAAACATGGTCCGGTTTACCTTCCGAATCATGAAATTGAAGTGTAATACACGGTTTTTTTGGGATTCCGGTCCCTTTAACAAAATACTCCGGAAATCTCATAGAAAGTTCCTCGGGTCAGATAAAGCGGCCACGCAAAGTTTGAGCACCAACGGAAGATATTTGGGGGTGCCGGTGTGCCACAAACCAGCATTCGCCGAAACTCGGATTATCGTGAAAAATGTGATAAAGCTCGTTATTTGAGGTTGAAATCGAACAGGTTGATTCCTGAAATCGAACAGGTTGATTCCTAAAATAAGCTCGGACGCGTGATTGAAAAACAGGGTGAAAAAGAAACAGGGTCCGATACGACCTTCCGAACGGCTGGAATTGAAGTGTATAATACACGGTTTTTCGGGATTCCGGGGTCCCGGAACAAAATTCTTCGGAAATCACATAGAAAGTTCCTCGGGTCAGATAAAACGGCCACGCAAAGTTTGAGCACCAACGGAAGACATTTGGGGGTACCGGTGTGCCACAAACCAGCATTCGCCGAAACTCGGATTATCGTGAAAAATGTGTTAAAGCTCGTTATTTGAGGCTGAAATCGAACAGATTGATTCCTGAAATGAGCTCGGACGCGTGATTGAAAAACAGGGAGAAAAAGAAACAGAGTCCGGTACGACCTTCCGAACGGCTGAAATTGAAGTGTATAATACACGGTTTTTCGGGATTCCGAGATCCCAGAACAAAATTCTCCGGAAATCACATAGGAAGTTCCTCGGGTAAGTTAAAGCAGCCATGCAAATTTTGAGCACCAACGGAAGACATTTGGGGATGCCGGTGTGCCCAAACCAGCATTCGCCGAAACTCGGATTATCATGAAAAATGTGATAAAGCTCGTTATTTGAGTTTGAAATCGAACAGGTTGATTCCTAAAATGAGCTCGGACGCGTGATTGAAAAACAAGGAGAAAAAGAAACAGGGTCCGGTACGACCTTCCGAACTGTTGAAATTGAAGTGTATAATACACGGTTTTGAGATTTCGGGGTCCCGAACAAAATACTCCTAAATCACATAGAAAGTTCCTCGGGTCGATAAAGCGGCCACGCAAAGTTTGAGCACCAACGGAAGATATTTGGGGGTGCCGGTGTGCCTGAAAACCAAAGATTCGCCAAACTCCTGATTATCGTGAAAAATGTGATAAAGCTCGTTATTTGAGGTTGAAATCGAACAGGTTGATTCCTGAAATCGAACAGGTTGATTCCTGAAATGAGCTCGGACGCGTGATTGAAAAACAGGGTGAAAAAGAAACAGGGTCCGATACGACCTTCCGAACGGCTGGAATTGAAGTGTATAATACACGGTTTTTCGGGATTCCGGGGTCCCGGAACAAAATTCTCCGGAAATCACATAGAAAGTTTCTCAGGTCAGATAAACCGGTCACGCAAAGTTTGAGCACCAACGGAAGACATTTGGGGGTGCCGGTGTGCCAAAACCAAAGATTCGCCAAACTCGGATTATCGTGAAAAATGTGATAAAGCTCGTTATTTGAGGTTGAAATCGAACAGGTTGATTCCTGAAATCGAACAGGTTGATTCCTGAAATGAGCTCGGACGCGTGATTGAAAAACAGGGTGAAAAAGAAACAGGGTCCGATACGACCATCCGAACGGCTGAAATTGAAGTGTAATAAACGGTTTTTGGGGATTCCGGGGTCCCGGAACAAAATACTCCGGAAATCACATAGAAATTTCCTCGGGTCAGATAAAGCGGCCACGCAAAGTTTGAGCACCAATGGAAGACATTTGGGAGTGCCAGTGTGCCACAAACCAGCATTCGCCGAAACTCGGATTATCGTGAAAAATGTGTTAAAGCTCGTAATTTGAGGCTTAAATCGAACAGATTAATTCCTGAAATGAGCTCGGACGCGTGATTGAAAAACAGGGAGAAAAACAAACAGAGTCCGTAGTCATTTAACTTCCGAACGGCTGAAATTGAAGTGTATAATACACGGTTTTTCGGGATTCCGGGGTCTCGGAACAAAATTCTCCGGAAATCACATAGAAAGTTCCTCGGGTCAGTTAAAGCGGCCACGCAAAGTTTGAGCACCAACGGAAGACATTTGGGGGTGTCGGGCTGTCGGTGTGCCCAAACCAGCATTCGCCGAAACTCGGATTATCGTGAAAAATGTGTTAAGGCTCATTAATTGAGGCTGAAATCGAACAGGTTGATTCCTGAAATCGAACAGGTTGATTCCTGAAATGAGCTCGGACGCTCGATTCAAAAATAGGGAGAAAAAGAAACAGGTCCTGACCTTCCGAACACAAATCAAGTGTATAATACACGGTTTTTGGGGATTCCGGGGTCCCGGAACAAAATTATTCGGAAATCACATAGAAAGTTCCTCGGGTCAGATAAAGCGGCCACGAAAGTTTGAGCACCAACGGAAGACATTTGGGGGTGCCGGTGTGCCACAAACTAGCATTCGCCGAAACTCGGATTATCGTGAAAAATGTGTTAAAACTCGTTATTTGAGGCTGAAATCGAACAGGTTGATTTCTGAAATCGAACAAGTTGATTCCTAAAATGAGCTCGGACGCGTGATTGAAAAACGGGAGAAAAAAACAGGTCCGTACGACCTTCCGAACGGCTGAAATTGAAGTTTATAATACACGGTTTTTGGGGATTCCGGGGTCCCGGAACAAAATACTCCGGAAATCACATAAAAATTTCCTCGTGTCAGATAAAGCGGCCACGCAAAGTTTGAGCACCAACGGAAGACATTTGGGGGTGCCGGTGTGCCACAAACCAGCATTCGCCGAAACTCGGATTATCGTGAAAAATGTGTTAAAGCTCGTTATTTGAGGCTGAAATCGAACAGATTGATTCCTGAAATGAGCTCGGACGCGTGATTGAAAATCAGGGAGAAAAAGAAACAGAGTCCGGTACGAACTTCCGAACGGCTGAAATTGAAGTGTATAATACACGGTTTTTCGGGAGTCCGGGGTCCCGGAACAAAATTCTCCGAAAATCACATAGAAAGTTCCTTGGGTCAGTTAAAGCGGCTACGCAAAGTTTGAGCACCAACGGAAGACATTTGGGGGTGCCGGTGTGCCCAAACCAGCATTCGCCGAAACTCGGATTATCGTGAAAAATGTGTTAACGCTCATTATTTGAGGATGAAATCGAATAGGTTGATTCCTGAAATCGAACAGCTTGATTCCTGAAATGAGCTCGGACGCGTGATTGAAAAATAGGGAGAAAAAGAAACAGGGTCCGGTACGACCTTCCGAACGGCTGAAATTGAAGTGTATAATACACGATTTTTGGGGATTCCGGGGTCCCGGAACAAAATTCTTCGGAAATCACATAGAAAGTTCCTCGGGTCAGATAAAGCGGCCACGCAAAGTTTGAGCACCAACGAAATACATTTGGGGGTGCCGGTGTGCCACAAACCAGCATTCGCCAAAACTCGGATTATCGTGAAAAATGTGATAAAGCTCGTTATTTGAGGTTGAAATCGAACAGGTTGATTCCTGAAATCGAACAGGTTGATTCCTGTAATGAGCTCGGACGCGTGATTGAAAAACAGGGTGAAAAAGAAACAGGGCTCGATACGACCTTCCGAACGGCTGAAATTGAAGTGTAATACACGGTTTTTTGGGATTCCGGGGTCCCGGAACAAAATTCTCCGGAAATCACATAGAACGTTCCTCGGGTCAGATAAAGCGGCCACGCTAAGTTTGAGCACCAATGGAAGACATTTGTGGGTGCCGGTGTGCCACAAACCAGCATTCGCAGAAACTTGGATTATCGTAAAAAATGTGTTAAAGCTCGTTATTTTAGGCTGAAATCGAACAGATTGATTCCTGAAATGAGCTCGGACGCGTGATTGAAAAACAGGGAGAAAAAGAAACAGAGTCCGGTACGACCTTCCGAACGGCTGAAATTGAAGTGTAAAATACACGGTTTTTCGGGATTCCGGGGTCCCGGAACAAAATTCTCCGGAAATCACATAGGAAGTCCCTCGGGTAAGTTAAAGCGGCCATGCAAATTTTGAGCACCAACGGAAGACATTTGGGGATGCCGGTGTGCCCAAACCAGCATTCGCCGAAACTCGGATTATCATGAAAAATGTGATAAAGCTCGTTATTTGAGGTTGAAATTGAACAGGTTGATTCCTGAAATCGAACAGGTTGATTCCTAAAATGAGCTCGGACGCGTGATTGAAAAACAGGGAGAAAAAGAAACATGGTCCTAGCATTTACCTTCCGAATCATTGAAATTGAAGTGTATAATACACGGTTTTTCGGGATTCCGGGGTCCCGGAACAAAATACTCCGGAAATCACATAGAAAGTTCCTCGGGTCAGATAAAGCGGCCACGCAAAGTTTGAGCACCAACGGAAGATATTTGGGGGTGCTGGTGTGCCACACAAACCAAAGATTCGCCAAACTCGGATTATCGTGAAAAATGTGTTAAAGCTCGTTATTTGAGGTTGAAATCGAACAGGTTGATTCCTGAAATCGAACAGGTTGATTCCTGAAATGAGCTCGGACGCGTGATTGAAAAACAGGGTGAAAAAGAAACAGGGTCCGATACGACCTTCCGAACGGCTGGAATTGAAGTGTATAATACACGGTTTTTCGGGATTCCGGGGTCCCGGAACAAAATTCTCCGGAAATCACATAGAAAGTTTCTCAGGTCAAATAAACCGGTCACGCAAAGTTTGAACACCAACGGAAGACATTTGGGGGTGCCGGTGTGCCACAAACCAGCATTCGCCGAAACTCGGATTATCGTGAAAAATGTGATAAAGCTCGTTATTTGAGGTTGAAATCGAACAGGTTGATTCCTGAAATCGAACAGGTTGATTCCTGAAATGAGCTCGGACGCGTGATTGAAAAACAGGGTGAAAAAGAAACAGGGTCCGATACGACCTTCCGAACGGCCGGAATCAAGTATATAATACACGGTTTTAGATTCCGGTCCCGAACAAAATTCTCCGGAAATCACATAGAAATTTCCTCGGGTCAGATAAAGCAGTCACGCAAAGTTTGAGCACCAATGGAAAACATTTGGGGGTGCCGGTGTGCCACAAACCAGCATTCGCTGAAACTCGGATTATCGTGAAAAATGTGTTAACGCTCATTATTTGAGGATGAAATCGAACAGGTTGATTCCTGAAATCGAACAGCTTGATTCCTGAAATGAGCTCGGACGCGTGATTGAAAAATAGGGAGAAAAAGAAACAGGGTCCGGTACGACCTTCCGAACGGCTGAAATTGAAGTGTATAATACACGATTTTTGGGGATTCCGGGGTCCCGGAACAAAATTCTTCGGAAATCACATAGAAAGTTCCTCGGGTCAGATAAAGCGGCCACGCAAAGTTTGAGCACCAACGAAATACATTTGGGGTGCCGGTGTGCCACAAACCAGCATTCGCCAAAACTCGGATTATCGTGAAAAATGTGATAAAGCTCGTTATTTGAGGTTGAAATCGAACAGGTTGATTCCTGAAATCGAACAGGTTGATTCCTGTAATGAGCTCGGACGCGTGATTGAAAAACAGGGTGAAAAAGAAACAGGGTCCGATACGACCTTCCGAACGGCTGAAATTGAAGTGTAATACACGGTTTTTTGGGATTCCGGGGTCCCGGAACAAAATTCTCCGGAAATCACATAGAACGTTCCTCGGGTCAGATAAAGCGGCCACACAAAGTTTGAGCACCAATGGAAGACATTTGTGGGTGCCGGTGTGCCACAAACCAGCATTCGCCGAAACTTGGATTATCGTAAAAAATGTGTTAAAGCTCGTTATTTGAGGCTGAAATCGAACAGATTGATTCCTGAAATGAGCTCGGACGCGTGATTGAAAAACAGGGAGAAAAAGAAACAGAGTCCGGTACGACCTTCCGAACGGCTAAAATTGAAGTGTATAATACACGGTTTTTCGGGATTACGGGGTCCCGGAACAAAATTCTCCGGAAATCACATAGGAAGTCCCTCGGGTAAGTTAAAGCGGCCATGCAAATTTTGAGCACCAACGGAAGACATTTGGGGATGCCGGTGTGCCCAAACCAGCATTCGCCGAAACTCGGATTATCATGAAAAATGTGATAAAGCTCGTTATTTGAGGTTGAAATCGAACAGGTTGATTCCTGAAATCGAACAGGTTGATTCCTAAAATGAGCTCGGACGCGTGATTGAAAAACAGGGAGAAAAAGAAACAGGGTCCGGTACGACCTTCCGAACTGTTGAAATTGAAGTGTATAATACACGGTTTTTCGGGATTCCGGGGTCCCGGAACAAAATACTCCGGAAATCACATAGAAAGTTCCTCGGGTCAGATAAAGCGGCCACGCAAAGTTTGAGCACCAACGGAAGATATTTGGGGGTGCCGGTGTGCCACAAACCAGCATTCGCCGAAACTCGGATTATCGTGAAAAATGTGATAAAGCTCGTTATTTGAGGTTGAAATCGAACAGGTTGATTCCTGAAATCGAACAGGTTGATTCCTGAAATGAGCTCGGACGCGTGATTGAAAAACAGGGTGAAAAAGAAATAGGGTCCGATACGACCTTCCGAACGGCTGGAATTGAAGTGTATAATACACGGTTTTTCGGGATTCCGGGGTCCCGGAACAAAATTCTCCGGAAATCACATAGAAAGTTTCTCAGGTCAGATAAACCGGTCACGCAAAGTTTGAGCACCAACGGAAGACATTTGGGAGTGCCGGTGTGCCACAAACCAGCATTCGCCGAAACTCGGATTATCGTGAAAAATGTGATAAAGCTCGTTATTTGAGGTTGAAATCGAACAGGTTGATTCCCGAAATCGAACAGGTTGATTCCTGAAATGAGCTCGGACGCGTGATTGAAAAACAGGGTGAAAAAGAAACAGGGTCCGATACGACCTTCCGAACGGCTGGAATTGAAGTATATAATACACGGTTTTTCGAGATTCCGGGGTCCCGGAACAAAATTCTCCGGAAATCACATAGAAATTTCCTCGGGTCAGATAAAGCGGTCACGCAAAGTTTGAGCACCAATGGAAGACATTTGGGGGTGCCGGTGTGCCACAAACCAGCATTCGCTGAAACTCGGATTATCGTGAAAAATGTGTTAAAGCTCGTTATTTGAGGCTGAAATCGAACAGATTGATTCCTGAAATGAGCTCAGACGCGTGATTGAAAAACAGGGAGAAAAAGAAACAGAGTCCGGTACGACCTTCCGAACGGCTGAAATTGAAGTGTATAATACACGGTTTTTCGGGATTCCGGAGTCCCGGAACAAAATTCTCCGGAAATCACATAGAAAGTTCCTCGGGTCAGTTAAAGCGGCCACGCAAAGTTTGAGCACCAACGGAAGATATTTGGGGTGCCGGTGTGCCCAAACCAGCATTCGCCGAAACTCGGATTATCGTGAAAAATGTGTTAAAGCTCATTATTTGAGGCTGAAATCGAACAGGTTGATTTCTGAAATCGAACAAGTTGATTCCTGAAATGAGCTCGGACGCGTGATTGAAAAACAGGGTGAAAAAGAAACAGGGTCCGATACGACCTTCCGAACGGCTGAAATTGAAGTGTATAATACACGGTTTTTCGGGATTTCGGGGTCTCGGAACAAAATTCTCCGGAAATCACATAGAAATTTCCTCGGGTCAGATAAAGCGGCCACGCAAAGTTTGAGCACCAATGGAAGACATTTGGGGGTGCCGGTGTGCCACAAACCAGTATTCGCCGAAACTCGGATTATCGTGAAAAATGTGTTAAAGCTCGTTATTTGAGGCTGAAATCGAACAGATTGAATCCTGAAATGAGCTCGGACGCGTGATTGAAAAACAGGGAGAAAAAGAAACAGAGTCCGGTACGACCTTCCGAACGGTTGAAATTGAAGTGTATAATACACAGTTTTTCGGGATTCCGGGGTCTCGGAACAAAATAATCCGGAAATCACTTAGAAAGTTCCTCGGGTCAGATAAAGCGGCCACGCAAAGTTTGAGCACCAACGGAAGACATTTGGGGGTGCCGGTGTGCCACAAACCAGCATTCGCCGAAACTCGGATTATCCTGAAAAATGTGATAAAGCTCGTTATTTGAGGTTGAAATCGAACAGGTTGATTCCTGAAATCGAACAGGTTGATTCCTGAAATGAGCTCGGACGCGTGATTGAAAAACAGGGTGAAAAAGAAACGAGGTCCTCGACCTTCCGAATCAAAATTGAAGTGTATAATACACGGTTTTGGGGATTCCGGTCCCGAACAAAATACTCCGGAAATCACATAAAAATTTCCTCGGGTCAGATAAAGCGGCCACGCAAAGTTTGAGCACCAACGGAAGACATTTGGGGGTGCCGGTGTGCCACAAACCAGCATTCGCCGAAACTCGGATTATCGTGAAAAATGTGTTAAAACTCGTTATTTGAGGCTGAAATCGAACAGATTGATTCCTGAAATGAGCTCGGACGCGTGATTGAAAAACAGGAGAAAAAAAAGAAACAGAGTCCGTACGAACTTCCGAACGGTTTGAATTTGAAGTGTATAATACACGGTTTTTCCGAGTCCGGTCCGGAACAAATTTCTCCGAAAATCACATAGAAAGTTCCTCGGGTCAGATAAAGCGGCCACGCAAAGTTTGAGCACCAACGGAAGACATTTGGGGGTGCCGGTGTGCCACAAACCAGCATTCGCCGAAACTCGGATTATCGTGAAAAATGTGATAAAGCTCGTTATTTGAGGTTGAAATCGAACAGGTTGATTCCTGAAATCGAACAGGTTGATTCCTGAAATGAGCTCGGACGCGTGATTGAAAAATAGGGAGAAAAAGAAACAGGGTCCGGTACGACCTTCCGAACATTAAAAATTGAAGTGTATAATACACGGTTTTGGGGATTCCTGGGTCCCGAACAAAATTCTTCGAAATCACATAGAAAGTTCCTCGGGTCAGATAAAGCGGCCACGCAAAGTTTGAGCACCAACGGAATACATTTGGGGGTGCCGGTGTGCCACAAACCAAAGATTCGCCAAAACTCGGATTATCGTGAAAAATGTGATAAAGCTCGTTATTTGAGGTTGAAATCGAACAGGTTGATTCCTGAAATCGAACAGGTTGATTCCTGAAATGAGCTCGGACGCGTGATTGAAAAACAGGGTGAAAAAGAAACAGGGTCCGATACGACCTTCCGAACGGCTGAAATTGAAGTGTAATACACGGTTTTTTGGGATTCCGGGGTCCCGGAACAAAATTCTCCGGAAATCACATAGAACGTTCCTCGGGTCAGATAAAGCGGCCACGCAAAGTTTGAGCACCAATGGAAGACATTTGTGGGTGCCGGTGTGCCACAAACCAGCATTCGCAGAAACTTGGATTATCGTAAAAAATGTGTTAAAGCTCGTTATTTGAGGTCAAATCGAATGCAGTTGATTCCTGAAATGAGCTCGGACGCGTGATTGAAAAACAGGAGAAAAAGAAACAGAGTCCTATTTACGACCTTCCGAACTACTGAAATTGAAGTGTATAATACACGGTTTTTCGGGGTTCCGGGGTCCCGGAACAAAATTCTCCGGAAATCACATAGGAAGTTCCTCGGGTAAGTTAAAGCGGCCATGCAAATTTTGAGCACCAACGGAAGACATTTGGGGATGCCGGTGTGCCCAAACCAGCATTCGCCGAAACTCGGATTATCATGAAAAATGTGATAAAGCTCGTTATTTGAGGTTGCAATCGAACAGGTTGATTCCTGAAATCGAACAGTTGATTCCTGAAATGAGCTCGGACGCGTGATTGAAAAACGGGAGAAAAAGAAACAGAGTCCTGTGACCTTCCGAATCACTGAAATTGAAGTGTATAATACACGGTTTTTCGGGATTCCGGTCCCGAACAAAATACTCCGAAATCACATAGAAAGTTCCTCGGGTCGGATAAAGCGACCACGCAAAGTTTGAGCACCAACGGAAGACATTTGGGGGTGCTTGGTGTGCCTGAAACCAAAGATTCGCGCAAAACTCGGATTATCGTGAAAAATGTGTTAAAGCTCGTTATTTGAGGTTGAAATCGAACAGGTTGATTCCTGAAATGAGCTCGGACGCGTGATTGAAAAACGGGGTGAAAAAGAAACAGGTCCGATACGACCTTCCGAACGGCCGGAATTGAAGTGTATAATACACGGTTTTGGGATTCCGGGTCCGGAACAAATTCTCCGGAAATCACATAGAAAGTTTCTCGGGTCAGATAAACCGGTCACGCAAAGTTTGAGCACCAATGGAAGACATTTGGGGGTGCTTGGTGTGTGCCTGAAACCAAAGATTCACTGAAACTCGGATTATCGTGAAAAATGTGTTAAAGCTCGTTATTTGAGGCTGAAATCGAGCAGTTGATTCTGAAATGAGCTCGAGACGCGTGATTGAAAAACAGGAGAAAAAGAAACAGTCCGATGACCTTCCGAACGGGCCGAAATTGAAGTGTATAATACACGGTTTTTCGAGATTCCGGGGTCCCGGAACAAAATTCTCCGAAAATCACAAAGAAAGTTCCTCGGGTCAGTTAAAGCGGCCACGCAAAGTTTGAGCACCAACGGATGATATGTGGAGGTGCCGGTGTGCCCAAACCAGCATTCGCCGAAACTCGGATTATCGTGAAAAATTTGTTAAAGCTCATTATTTGAGGCTGAAATCGAACAGGTTGATTCCTGAAATCGAACACCTTGATTCTTGAAATGAGCTCGGACGCGTGATTGAAAAACAGGGAGAAAAAGAAACAGGGTCCGGTACGACTTTCCGAACGGCTGAAATTGGAGTGTATAATACACGGTTTTTTCGGGATTCCGGTCCGGAACTAAATACTCCGGAAATCTCATAGAAAGTTCCTCGGGTCGATATAAGCGGTCACGCAAAGTTTGAGCACCAACGGAAGACATTTGGGGGTGCCGTGTGCCACAAACCAAAGATTCGCCGAAACTCGGATTATCGTGAAAAATGTGATAAAGCTCGTTATTTGAGGTTGAAATCGAACAGGTTGATTCCATGTCGATCGAACGGGTTGATTCCTGAAATGAGCTCGGACGCGTGATTGAAAAACAGGGTGAAAAAGAAACAGGGTCCTATACGACCTTCCGAACGGCTGAAATTGAATTGTATAATAAACGGTTTTTTGAGATTCCGGGGTCCCGGAACAAAATTCTCCGGAAATCACATAGAAAGTTCCTCGGGTCGATAAAGCGATCCACGCAAAGTTTGAGTACCAACGGAAGACATTTGGGGGTGCTTGGTGTGCCTGAAAACCAAAGATTCGAAACTCGGATTATCGCGAAAAATGTGTTAAAGCTCGTTATTTGAGGCTGAAATCGAATGCATTGATTCCTGAAATGAGCTCGAGACGCGTGATTGAAAAACAGGAGAAAAAGAAACAGTCCTGACGACCTTCCGAACGGCTGAAATTGAAGTGTATAATACACGGTTTTTCGAGATTCCGGGGTCCCGGAACAAAATTCTCCGAAAATCACATAGAAAGTTCCTCGGGTCAGTTAAAGCGGCCACGCAAAGTTTGAGCACCAACGAATGATATGTGGAGGTGCCGGTGTGCCCAAACCAGCATTCGCCGAAACTCGGATTATCGTGAAAAATTTGTTAAAGCTCATTATTTGAGGCTGAAATCGAACAGGTTGATTCCTGAAATCGAACACCTTGATTCTTGAAATGAGCTCGGACGCGTGATTGAAAAACAGGGAGAAAAAGAAACAGGGTCCGGTACGACTTTCCGAACGGCTGAAATTGAAGTGTATAATACACGGTTTTTCGGGATTCCGGGGTCCCGGAACTAAATACTCCGGAAATCTCATAGAAAGTTCCTCGGGCCAGATAAAGCGGTCACGCAAAGTTTGAGCACCAACGGAAGACATTTGGGGGTGCCGGTGTGCCACAAACCAGCATTCGCCGAAACTCGGATTATCGTGAAAAATGTGATAAAGCTCGTTATTTGAGGTTGAAATCGAACAGGTTGATTCCTGTAATCGAACAGGTTGATTCTTGAAATGAGCTCGGACGCGTGATTGAAAAACAGGGTGAAAAAGAAACAGGGTCCTATACGACCTTCCGAACGGCTGAAATTGAATTGTATAATAAACGGTTTTTTGAGATTCCGGGGTCCCGGAACAAAATTCTCCGGAAATCACATAGAAAGTTCCTCAGGTCAGATAAAGCAGTCACGCAAAGTTTGAGTACCAACGGAAGACATTTGGGGGTGCTTGGTGTGTGCCCAAAACCAAACATTCATTTGAAACTCGGATTATCGTGAAAAATGTGTTAAAGCTCGTTATTTGAGGCTGAAATCGAACAGATTGATTCCTGAAATGAGTTCGGACGCGTGATTGAAAAACAGGGAGAAAAAGAAACAAAGTCCGATACGACCTTCCGAACGGCTGAAATTGAAGTGTATAATACACGGTTTTTCGGGATTCCGGGGTCCCGGAACAAAATTCTCCGGAAATAACATAGAAAGTTCCTCGGGTCAGTTAAAGCGGCCACGCAAAGTTTGAGCACCAACGGAAGACATTTGGGGGAACCGGTGTTCCCAAACCAGCATTCGCCGAAACTCGGATTATCGTGAAAAATGTGTTAAAACTCGTTATTTGAGGCTGAAATCGAACAGATTGATTCCTGAAATGAGCTCGGACGCGTGATTGAAAAACAGGGAGAAAAAGAAATAGAGTCCGGTTTACCTTCCGAACTAATTTGAAATTGAAGTGTATAATACACGGTTTTTCGGGATTCCGGGGTCCCGGAACAAAATTCTCCGAAAATCACATAGAAAGTTCCTCGTGTCAGTTAAAGCGGCCACGCAAAGTTTGAGCACCAACGGAAGATATGTGGGGGTGCCGGTGTGCCCAAACCAGCATTCGCCGAAACTCGGATTATCGTGAAAAATGTGTTAAAGCTCATTATTTGAGACTGAAATCAAACAGGTTGATTCCTGAAATCGAACACCTTGATTCTTGAAATGAGCTCGGACGCGTGATTGAAAAACAGGGAGAAAAAGAAACAGAGTCCGGTACGACCTTCCGAACGGCTGAAATTGAAGTGTATAATACACGGTTTTTCGGGATTCCGGTCCCGAACAAAATTCTCGGAAATAACATAGAAAGTTCCTCGGGTCAATTAAAGCGGCCACGCAAAGTTTGAGCACCAACGGAAGACATTTGGGGGTGCGGTGTTCCCAAACCAAGCGTTCGCCAAAACTCGGATTATCGTGAAAAATGTGTTAAAACTCGTTATTTGAGGTTTGAAATCGAGCAGTTGATTCTGAAATGAGCTCGGACGCGTGATTGAAAAACAAGGAGAGAAAGAAATAGAGTCCGATTTACCTTCCAAACGGCTGAAATTGAAGTGTATAATACACCGTTTTTCGGGATTCCGGTCCCGAACAAAATTCTCAAAAATCACATAGAAAGTTCCTCGGGTCGATTAAAGCGGCCACACAAAGTTTGAGCACCAACGAAAGATATGTGGGGTGCGGTGTGCCCAAACCAAAGATTCGCGAATCTCGGATTATCGTGAAAAATGTGTTAAAGCTCATTATTTGAGGCTGAAATCGAACAGGTTGATTCCTGAAATCGAACACCTTGATTCTTGAAATGAGCTCGGACGCGTGATTGAAAAACAGGGAGAAAAAGAAACAGGGTCCTGTTTACCTTCCGAACGGCTGAAATTGAAGTGTATAATACACGGTTTTTCGGGATTCCGGTCCGAACTAAATACTCCGGAAATCTCATAGAAAGTTCCTCGGGTCGATAAAGCGGCCACGCAAAGTTTGAGCACCAACGGAAGACATTTGGGGGTGCCGTGTGCCAAACCAAAGATTCGCCGAAACTCGGATTATCGTGAAAAATGTGATAAAGCTCGTTATTTGAGGTTGAAATCGAACAGTTGATTCCCGTGTCGAACAGTTGATTCCTGAAATGAGCTCGGACGCGTGATTGAAAAACAGGGTGAAAAAGAAACAGGGTCCTATACGACCTTCCGAACGGCTGAAATTGAATTGTATAATAAACGGTTTTTTGAGATTCCGGGGTCCCGGAACAAAATTCTCCGGAAATCACATAGAAAGTTCCTCAGGTCAGATAAAGCAGTCACGCAAAGTTTGAGTACCAACGGAAGACATTTGGGGTGCTTGGGTGTGCCTGAAAGATTCGTTTGAAACTCGGATTATCGTGAAAAATGTGTTAAAGCTCGTTATTTGAGGCTGAAATCGAACAGGTTGATTCCCGAAATGAGTTCGGACGCGTGATTGAAAAACAGGAGAAAAAGAAACAGTCCGTCACGACCTTCCGAACTAATTTGAAATTGAAGTGTATAATACACGGTTTTTCGGGATTCCGGGGTCCCGGAACAAAATTCTCCGGAAATAACATAGAAAGTTCCTCGGGTCAGTTAAAGCGGCCACGCAAAGTTTGAGCACCAACGGAAGACATTTGGGGGTACCGGTGTTCCCAAACCAGCATTCGCCGAAACTCGGATTATCGTGAAAAATGTGTTAAAACTCGTTATTTGAGGCTGAAATCGAACAGATTGATTCCTGAAATGAGCTCGGACGCGTGATTGAAAAACAGGGAGAAAAAGAAACAGAGTCCGGTACGACCTTCCGAACGGCTGAAATTGAAGTGTATAATACACGGTTTTTCGGGATTCCGGGGTCCCGGAACAAAATTCTCCGAAAATCACATAGAAAGTTCCTCGTGTCAGTTAAAGCGGCCACGCAAAGTTTGAGCACCAACGGAAGATATGTGGTGGTGCCGGTGTGCCCAAACCAGCATTCGCCGAAACTCGGATTATCGTGAAAAATGTGTTAAAGCTCATTATTTGAGATCAAAATCAAACAGTTGATTCCTGAAATCGAACACCTTGATTCTTGAAATGAGCTCGGACGCGTGATTGAAAAACGAGGAGAAAAAGAAACGAGTCCGATTTACGACCTTCCGAACGGCTGAAATTGAAGTGTATAATACACGGTTTTTTGGGATTCCGCGGTCCGGAACAAAATTCTCCGGAAATCACATAGAAAGTTCCTCGGGTCAATTAAAGCGGCCACGCAAAGTTTGAGCACCAACGGAAGACATTTGGGGTGCCGGTGTTCCCAAACCAAAGATTCGCCAAAACTCGGATTATCGTGAAAAATGTGTTAAAACTCGTTATTTGAGGTCAAATCGAATGTTGATTCTGAAATGAGCTCGGACGCGTGATTGAAAAACAGGAGAAAAAGAAATAGAGTCCGTCATTTACCTTCCAAACGGCTGAAATTGAAGTGTATAATACACCGTTTTTCGGGATTCCGGTCCCGAACAAAATTCTCCGAAAATCACATAGAAAGTTCCTCGGGTCAGTTAAAGCGGCCACGCAAAGTTTGAGCACCAACGAAAGATATGTGGGGGTGCCGGTGTGCCCAAACCAAAGATTCGCCGAAACTCGGATTATCGTGAAAAATGTGTTAAAGCTCGTTATTTGAGGCTGAAATCGAACAGTTGATTCCTGAAATCGAACAGGTTGATTCCTGAAATGAGCTCGGACGCGTGATTGAAAAACAGGAGAAAAAGAAACAGGTCCTGCACGACCTTCCGAACTAGTGAAATTGAAGTGTATAATACACGGTTTTTCGGGATTCCGGGGTCCCGGAACTAAATACTCCGGAAATCTCATAGAAAGTTCCTCGGGTCGATAAAGCGGCCACGCAAAGTTTGAGCACCAACGGAAGACATTTGGGGGTGCCGGTGTGCCTGAAAACCAAAGATTCGCCGAAACTCGAATTATCGTGAAAAATGTGATAAAGCTCGTTATTTGAGGTTGAAATCGAACAGGTTGATTCCTGTAATCGAACAGGTTGATTCCTGAAATGAGCTCGGACGCGTGATTGAAAAACAGGGTGAAAAAGAAACAGGGTCCGATACGACCTTCCGAACGGCTGAAATTAAATTGTATAAAACACGGTTTTTGGAGATTCCGGGGTCCTGGAACAAAATTCTCCGGAAATCACATAGAAAGTTCCTCAGGTCAGATGAAGCAGTCACGCAAAGTTTGAGCACCAACGGAAGATATGTGGGGGTGCCGGTGTGCCCAAACCAGCATTCGCCGAAACTCGGATTATCGTGAAAAATTTGTTAAAGCTCATTATTTGAGGCTGAAATCGAACAGGTTGATTCCTGAAATCGAACAGGTTGATTCCTGAAATGAGCTCGAACGCGTGATTGAAAAACGGGTGAAAAAGAAACAGGTCCGATACGACCTTCCGAACGGTTGAAATTGAAGTGTATAATACACGGTTTTCGGGATTCCGGGTCCCGGAACAAAATTCTCCGGAAATCACATAGAAATTTCCTCGGGTCGGATAAAGCGGCCACGCAAAGTTTGAGCACCAATGGAAGACATTTGGGGTGCTTGGTGTGCCACAAACCAAGATTCGCCGAAACTCGGATTATCGTGAAAAATGTGTTAAAGCTCGTTATTTGAGGTCAAAATCGAACAGTTGATTCTGAAATGAGCTCGGACGCGTGATTGAAAAACATGGAGAAAAATAAACGAGTCCCATGCGACCTTCCGAACAGCTGAAATTGAAGTGTATAATACACGGTTTTTCGGGATTCCGGGGTCCTAGAACAAAATTCTCCGGAAATCACAAAGAAAGTTCCTCGGGTCAGTTAAAGCGGCCACGCAAAGTTTGAGAACCAACGGAAGATATTTTGGGGTGCCGGTGTGCCCAAACCAAAGATTCGCAAAACTCGGATTATCGTGAAAAATGTGTTAAAGCTCGTTATTTGAGGTTTGAAATCGAACAGGTTGATTCACGAAATCGAACACCTTAATTCTTGAAATGAGCTCGAACGCGTGATTGAAAAACAGGGAGAAAAAGAAACAGGGTCCGGTACGACCTTCCGAACGGCTGAAATTGAAGTGTATAATACACGGTTTTTCGGGATTCCGGGGTCCCGGAACAAAATACTCCGGAAATCACATAAAAAGTTTCTTGGGTCAGATAAAGCGGCCACGCAAAGTTTGAGCACCAACGGAAGACATTTGGTGGTGCCGGTGTGCCACAAACCAGCATTCGCCGAAACTCGGATTATCGTGAAAAATGTTTTAAAGCTCATAATTTGAGGCTGAAATCGAACAGGTTGATTCCTGAAATCGAACAGGTTGATTCCTTAAATGAGCTCGGACGCGTGATTGAAAAACAGGGTGAAAAAGAAACAGGGTCCGATACGACCTTCCGAACGGCTGAAATTGAAGTGTATAATACACGGTTTTTCGGGATTCCGGGGTCCCGGAACAACATTCTCCGGAAATCACATAGAAATTTCCTTGGGTCAGATAAAGCGGCCACGAAAAGTTTGAGCACCAATGGAAGACATTTGGGGGTGCCGATGTGCCACAAACCAGCATTCGCCGAAACTCGGATTATCGTGAAAAATGTGTTAAAGCTCGTTATTTGAGGTTGAAATCGAACAGTTGATTCAAAAATGAACAGGTTGATTCTGAAATGAGCTCGGACGCGTGATTGAAAAACAGGGTGAAAAAGAAACAGGTCTCGACCTTCCGAAAGGTCAAATTGAAGTGTATAATACACGGTTTTTGAGATTCCGAGTCCAAAACAAAATTCTCCGGAAATCACATAGAACGTTTCTCGGGTCAGATAAAGCGGTCACGCAAAGTTTGAGCACCAACGGAAGACATTTGGGGGTGCCGGTGTGCCCAAACCAAAGATTCGCCGAAACTCGGATTATCGTGAAAAATGTGTTAAAGCTCGTTATTTGAGGTCAAATCGAACGGGTTGATTCCTGAAATCGAACACCTTGATTCTTGAAATGACCTCGAACGCGTGATTGAAAAACGGGAGAAAAAGAAACGGTCCGCGACCTTCCGAACAGTGAAATTGAAGTGTATAATACACGGTTTTTGGGATTCGGGGTCCGGAACAAAATTCTCCGGAAATCACATTGAAAGTTCCTCGGGTCAGATAAAGCGGCCACGCAAAGTTTGAGCACCAATGGAAGACATTTGGGGGTGCTGGTGTGCCACAAACCAGCATTCGCCGAAACTCGGATTATCGTGAAAAATGTATTAAAGCTCATAATTTGAGGTCAAATCGAACAGTTGATTCCTGAAATCGAACAGGTTGATTCCTGAAATGAGCTCGGACGCGTGATTGAAAAACAGGGAGAAAAAGAAACAGGGTCCGGTACGACCTTCCGAACGACCGAAATTGAAGTGTATAATACACGGTTTTTCGGGATTCCGGGGTCCCGGAACAACATTCTCCGGAAATCACATAGAAATTTCCTTGGGTCAGATAAAGCGGGCACGAAAAGTTTGAGCACCAATGGAAGACATTTGGGGGTGCCGATGTGCCACAAACCAGCATTCGCCGAAACTCGGATTATCGTGAAAAATGTGTTAAAGCTCGTTATTTGAGGCTGAAATCGAATAGATTAATTCCTGAAATGATCTCGGACGCGTGATTGAAAAACGGGAGAAAAAGAAACAGTCCGGTTTACCTTCCGAACGGTTGAAATTGAAGTGTATAATACACGGTTTTCGGGATTCCGGTCCGGAACAAAATTCTCCGGAAATCACATAGAAAGTTCCTCGGGTCAATTAAAGCGGCCACGCAAAGTTTGAGCACCAACGGAAGATATTTGGGGGTGCGGTGTGCCCAAACCAAAGTTCGCCGAAACTCGGATTATCGTGAAAAATGTGTTAAAGCTCGATATTTGAGGTTTGAAATCGAACAGTTAATTCCTGAAATCGAACACCTTGATTCTTGAAATGAGCTCGGACGCGTGATTGAAAAACTGGGAGAAAAAGAAACAGTCCGATGATTTACCTTCCGAACGGCTGAAAATGAAGTGTATAATACACGGTTTTTCGGGATTCCGGGGTCCCGGAACAAAATTCTCCGGAAATCACATAGAAAGTTCCTCGGGTCAGTTAAAGCGGCCACGCAAAGTTTGAGCACCAACGGAAGACATTTGGGGGTGCCGGTGTGCCCAAACCAGCATTCGCCGAAACTCGGATTATCGTGAAAAATGTGTTAAAGCTCGATATTTGAGGCTGAAATCGAACAGGTTAATTCCTGAAATCGAACACCTTGATTCTTGAAATGAGCTCGGACGCGTGATTAAAAAACTGGGAGAAAAAGAAACAGGGTCCGGTACGACCTTCCGAACGGCTGAAATTGAAGTGTATAATACACGGTTTTTCGGGATTCCGGAACAAAATACTCCGGAAATCACATAGAAAGTTTCTCGGGTCAGGTAAAGCGGCCACGCAAAGTTTGAGCACCAACGGAAGACATTTGGTGGTGCCGGTGTGCCTGAAAACCAAAGCGTTCGCCGAAACTCGGATTATCGTGAAAAATGTGTTAAAGCTCGTTATTTGAGGTTGAAATCGAACGGGTTGATTCCTGAAATGAGCTCGGACGCGTGATTGAAAAACAGGAGAAAAAGAAACAGAGTCCGTGCGACCTTCCGAACGTGAAAATGAAGTGTATAATACACGGTTTTGGGATTCCGGTCCCGGAACAAAATTCTCGGAAATAACATAGAAAGTTCCTCGGGTCAGTTAAAGCGGCCACGCAAAGTTTGAGCACCAACGGAAGATATTTGTGGGTGCCGGTGTGCCCAAACCAGCATTCGCCGAAACTCGGATTTTCGTGAAAAATGTGATAAAGCTCGTTATTTGAGGTTGAAATCGAACAGGTTGATTCCTGTAATCGAACAGGTCGATTCCTGAAATGAGCTCGGACGCGTGATTGAAAAACAGGGTGAAAAAGAAACAGGGTCCGATACGACATTCCGAACGGCTGAAATTGAATTGTATAATACACGGTTTTTTGAAATTCCGGGGTCCCGGAACAAAATTCTCCGGAAATCAAATAGAAAGTTCCTCAGGTCAGATAAAGCAGTCACGCAAAGTTTGAGTACCAACGGAAGACATTTGGGGGTGCCGGTGTGCCAAAACCAGCATTCGCTGAAACTCGGATTATCGTGAAAAATGTGTTAAAGCTCGTTATTTGAGGTGAAATCGAATGAGTTGATTCTGAAATGAGTTCGGACGCGTGATTGAAAAACAGGAGAAAAAGAAATAGAGTCCTGACGACCTTCCGAACAATTTGAAATTGAAGTGTATAATACACGGTTTTTCAGGATTCCGGGGTCCCGGAACAAAATTCTCCGGAAATAACATAGAAAGTTCCTCGGGTCAGTTAAAGCGGCCACGCAAAGTTTGAGCACCAACGGAGGACATTTGGGGGTACCGGTGTTCCCAAACCAGCATTCGCCGAAACTCGGATTATCGTGAAAAATGTGTTAAAACTCGTTATTTGAGGCTGAAATCGAACAGATTGATTCCTGAAATGAGCTCGGACGCGTGATTGAAAAACAGGGAGAAAAAGAAATAGAGTCCGGTACGACCTTCCGAACGGCTGAAATTGAAGTGTATAATACACGGTTTTTCGGGATTCCGGGGTCCCGGAACAAAATTCTCCGGAAATAACATAGAAAGTTCCTCGGGTCAGTTAAAGCGGCCACGCAAAGTTTGAGCACCAACGGAAGACATTTGGGGGCGCCGGTGTTCCCAAACCAGCATTCGCCGAAACTCGGATTATCGTGAAAAATGTGTTAAAACTCGTTATTTGAGGCTGAAATCGAACAGATTGATTCCTGAAATGAGCTCGGACGCGTGATTGAAAAACAGGGAGAAAAAGAAATAGAGTCCGGTACGACCTTCCAAACGGCTGAAATTGAAGTGTATAATACACGGTTTTTCGGGATTCCGGGGTCCCGGAACAAAATTCTCCGAAAATCACATAGAAAGTTCCTCGGGTCAGTTAAAGCGGCCACGCAAAGTTTGAGCACCAACGAAAGATATGTGGGGGTGCCGGTGTGCCCAAACCAGCATTCGCCGAAACTCGGATTATCGTGAAAAATGTGTTAAAGCTCATTATTTGAGGCTGAAATCGAACAGGTTGATTCCTGAAATCGAACACCTTGATTCTTGAAATGAGCTCGGACGCGTGATTGAAAAACAGGGAGAAAAAGAAACAGGGTCCGGTACGACCTTCCGAACGGCTGAAATTGAAGTGTATAATACACGGTTTTTCGGGATTCCGGGGTCCCGGAACTAAATACTCCGGAAATCTCATAGAAAGTTCCTCGGGTCGATAAAGCGGCCACGCAAAGTTTGAGCACCAACGGAAGACATTTGGGGGTGCCGGTGTGCCACAAACCAGCATTCGCCGAAACTCGAATTATCGTGAAAAATGTGATAAAGCTCGTTATTTGAGGTTGAAATCGAACAGGTTGATTCCTGTAATCGAACAGGTTGATTCCTGAAATGAGCTCGGACGCGTGATTGAAAAACGGGGTGAAAAAGAAACAGGTCCGATCGACCTTCCGAACGGGTTTGAAATTGAATTGTATAATACACGGTTTTTGAGATTCCGGGGTCTCGGAACAAAATTCTCCGAAATCACATAGAAAGTTCCTCGGTCGAGATAAAGCGATCACGCAAAGTTTGAGCACCAACGGAAGATATGTGGGGGTGCTGGTGTGCCAAACCAAAGATTCGCCGAAACTCGGATTATCGTGAAAAATTTGTTAAAGCTCATTATTTGAGGCTGAAATCGAACAGGTTGATTCCTGAAATCGAACAGGTTGATTCCTGAAATGAGCTCGAACGCGTGATTGAAAAACAGGGTGAAAAAGAAACAGGGTCCGGTACGACCTTCCGAACGGCTGAAATTGAAGTGTATAATACACGGTTTTTCGGGATTCCGGGGTCCCGGAACAAAATTCTCCGGAAATCACATAGAAATTTCCTCGGGTCAGATAAAGCGGCCACGCAAAGTTTGAGCACCAATGGAAGACATTTGGGGGTGCCGTTGTGCCACAAACCAGCATTCGCCGAAACTCGGATTATTGTGAAAAATTTGTTAAAGCTCATTATTTGAGGCTGAAATCGAACAGGTTGATTCCTGAAATCGAACAGGTTGAATCCTGAAATGAGCTCGGACGCGTGATTGAAAAACGGGGTGAAAAATAAACAGGGTCCGATACGACCTTCCGAAAGGCTGAAATTGAAGTGTATAATACACGGTTTTTCGAGATTCCGGGGTCCCGGAACAAAATTCTCCGTAAATCACATAGAACGTTTCTCGGGTCAGATAAAGCGGTCACGCAAAGTTTGAGCACCAACGGAAGACATTTGGGGGTGCCGGTGTGCCCAAACCAGCATTCGCCGAAACTCGGATTATCGTGAAAAATGTGTTAAAGCTCGTTATTTGAGGCTGAAATCGAACAGGTTGATTCCTGAAATCGAACACCTTGATTCTTGAAATGACCTCGAACGCGTGATTGAAAAACAAGGAGAAAAAGAAACAGGGTCCGGTACGACCTTCCGAACGGCTGAAATTGAAGTGTATAACACACGGTTTTTCGGGATTCCGGGGTCCCGGAACAAAATTCTCCGGAAATCACATTGAAAGTTCCTCGGGTCAGATAAAGCGGCCACGCAAAGTTTGAGCACCAATGGAAGACATTTGGGGGTGCTGGTGTGCCACAAACCAGCATTCGCCGAAACTCGGATTATCGTGAAAAATGTTTTAAAGCTCATAATTTGAGGCTGAAATCGAACAGGTTGATTCCTGAAATCGAATAGGTTGATTCCTTAAATGAGCTCGGACGCGTGATTGAAAAACAGGGTGAAAAAGAAACAGGTCCGATCGACCTTCCGAACTACCGTGAATTGAAGTGTATAATACACGGTTTTTCGGGATTCCGGGGTCCCGGAACAACATTCTCCGGAAATCACATAGAAATTTCCTTGGGTCAGATAAAGCGGCCACGAAAAGTTTGAGCACCAATGGAAGACATTTGGGGGTGCCGATGTACCTGAAAACCAAAGATTCGCCGAAACTCGGATTATCGTGAAAAATGTGTTAAAGCTCGTTATTTGAGGCTGAAATCGAATAGATTGATTCCTGAAATGAGCTCGGACGCGTGATTGAAAAACATGGAGAAAAATAAACAGAGTCCGGTACGACCTTCCGAACGGCTGAAATTGAAGTGTATAATACACGGTTTTTCGGGATTCCGGGGTCCTAGAACAAAATTCTCCGGAAATCACAAAGAAAGTTCCTCGGGTCAGTTAAAGCGGCCACGCAAAGTTTGAGCACCAACGGAAGATATTTGGGGGTGCGGTGTGCCCAAACCAAAGATTCGCCAAAAACTCGGATTATCGTGAAAAATGTGTTAAAGCTCGTTATTTGAGGCTGAAATCGAACAGGTTGATTCCTGAAATCGAACACCTTGATTCTTGAAATGAGCTCGAACGCGTGATTGAAAAACAGGGAGAAAAAGAAACAGGTCCGATCGACCTTCCGAACGTGAAATTGAAGTGTATAATACACGGTTTTTCGGGATTCCGGGGTCCCGGAACAAAATACTCCGGAAATCACATAAAAAGTTTCTTGGGTCAGATAAAGCGGCCACGCAAAGTTTGAGCATCAACGGAAGACATTTGGGGGTGCCGGTGTGCCACAAACCAGCATTCGCCGAAACTCGGATTATCGTGAAAAATGTGATAAAGCTCGTTATTTGAGGTTGAAATCGAACAGGTTGATTCCTGAAAACGAACAGGTTGAATCCTGAAATGAGCTCGGACGCGTGATTGAAAAACAGGGTGAAAAATAAACAGGGTCCGATACGACCTTCCGAAAGGCTGAAATTGAAGTGTATAATACACGGTTTTTCGAGATTCCGGGGTCCCGGAACAAAATTCTCCGTAAATCACATAGAACGTTTCTCGGGTCAGATAAAGCGGTCACGCAAAGTTTGAGCACCAACGGAAGACATTTGGGGGTGCCGGTGTGCCCAAACCAGCATTCGCCGAAACTCGGATTATCGTGAAAAATGTGTTAAAGCTCGTTATTTGAGGCTGAAATCGAACAGGTTGATTCCTGAAATCGAACACCTTGATTCTTGAAATGACCTCGAACGCGTGATTGAAAAACAAGGAGAAAAAGAAACAGGGTCCGGTACGACCTTCCGAACGGCTGAAATTGAAGTGTATAATACACGGTTTTTCGGGATTCCGGGGTCCCGGAACAAAATTCTCCGGAAATCACATTGAAAGTTCCTCGGGTCAGATAAAGCGGCCACGCAAAGTTTGAGCACCAATGGAAGACATTTGGGGGTGCTGGTGTGCCACAAACCAGCATTCGCCGAAACTCGGATTATCGTGAAAAATGTTTTAAAGCTCATAATTTGAGGCTGAAATCGAACAGGTTGATTCCTGAAATCGAATAGGTTGATTCCTTAAATGAGCTCGGACGCGTGATTGAAAAACAGGGTGAAAAAGAAACAGGGTCCGATACGACCTTCCGAACGGCTGAAATTGAAGTGTATAATACACGGTTTTTCGGGATTCCGGGGTCCCGGAACAACATTCTCCGGAAATCACATAGAAATTTCCTTGGGTCAGATAAAGCGGCCACGAAAAGTTTGAGCACCAATGGAAGACATTTGGGGGTGCCGATGTGCCACAAACCAGCATTCGCCGAAACTCGGATTATCGTGAAAAATGTGTTAAAGCTCGTTATTTGAGGCTGAAATCGAATAGATTGATTCCTGAAATGAGCTCGGACGCGTGATTGAAAAACATGGAGAAAAAGAAACAGAGTCCGGTACGACCTTCCGAACGGCTGAAATTGAAGTGTATAATACACGGTTTTTCGGGATTCCGGGGTCCTAGAACAAAATTCTCCGGAAATCACAAAGAAAGTTCCTCGGGTCAGTTAAAGCGGCCACGCAAAGTTTGAGCACCAACGGAAGATATTTGGGGGTGCCGGTGTGCCCAAACCAGCATTCGCCGAAACTCGGATTATCGTGAAAAATGTGTTAAAGCTCGTTATTTGAGGCTGAAATCGAACAGGTTGATTCCTGAAATCGAACACCTTGATTCTTGAAATGAGCTCGAACGCGTGATTGAAAAACAGGGAGAAAAAGAAACAGGGTCCGGTACGACCTTCCGAACGGCTGAAATTGAAGTGTATAATACACGGTTTTTCGGGATTCCGGGGTCCCGGAACAAAATACTCCGGAAATCACATAAAAAGTTTCTTGGGTCAGATAAAGCGGCCACGCAAAGTTTGAGCATCAACGGAAGACATTTGGGGGTGCCGGTGTGCCACAAACCAGCATTCGCCGAAACTCGGATTATCGTGAAAAATGTGATAAAGCTCGTTATTTGAGGTTGAAATCGAACAGGTTGATTCCTGAAAACGAACAGGTTGAATCCTGAAATGAGCTCGGACGCGTGATTGAAAAACAGGGTGAAAAATAAACAGGGTCCGATACGACCTTCCGAAAGGCTGAAATTGAAGTGTATAATACACGGTTTTTCGAGATTCCGGGGTCCCGGAACAAAATTCTCCGTAAATCACATAGAACGTGACTCGGGTCAGATAAAGCGGTCACGCAAAGTTTGAGCACCAACGGAAGACATTTGGGGGTGCCGGTTTGCCCAAACCAGCATTCGCCGAAACTCGGATTATCGTGAAAAATGTGTTAAAGCTCGTTATTTGAGGCTGAAATCGAACAGGTTGATTCCTGAAATCGAACACCTTGATTCTTGAAATGACCTCGAACGCGTGATTGAAAAACGGGAGAAAAAGAAACAGGTCCGATCGACCTTCCGAACGGCTGAAATTGAAGTGTATAATACACGGTTTTTCGGGATTCCGGGGTCCCGGAACAAAATTCTCCGGAAATCACATTGAAAGTTCCTCGGGTCAGATAAAGCGGCCACGCAAAGTTTGAGCTCCAATGGAAGACATTTGGGGGTGCTGGTGTGCCACAAACCAGCATTCGCCGAAACTCGGATTATCGTGAAAAATGTTTTAAAGCTCATAATTTGAGGCTGAAATCGAACAGGTTGATTCCTGAAATCGAACAGGTTGATTCCTTAAATGAGCTCGGACGCGTGATTGAAAAACAGGGTGAAAAAGAAACAGGTCCGATACGACCTTCCGAACAATTTGAAATTGAAGTGTATAATACACGGTTTTTCGGGATTCCGGGGTCCCGGAACAACATTCTCCGGAAATCACATAGAAATTTCCTTGGGTCAGATAAAGCGGCCACGAAAAGTTTGAGCACCAATGGAAGACATTTGGGGGTGCCGATGTGCCCTGAAACCAAAGATTCGCGAAACTCGGATTATCGTGAAAAATGTGTTAAAGCTCGTTATTTGAGGCTGAAATCGAATAGATTGATTCCTGAAATGAGCTCGGACGCGTGATTGAAAAACATGGAGAAAAATAAACAGAGTCCGGTACGACCTTCCGAACGGCTGAAATTGAAGTGTATAATACACGGTTTTTCGGGATTCCGGGGTCCTAGAACAAAATTCTCCGGAAATCACAAAGAAAGTTCCTCGGGTCAGTTAAAGCGGCCACGCAAAGTTTGAGCACCAACGGAAGATATTTGGGGGTGCCGGTGTGCCCAAACCAGCATTCGCCGAAACTCGGATTATCGTGAAAAATGTGTTAAAGCTCGTTATTTGAGGCTGAAATCGAACAGGTTGATTCCTGAAATCGAACACCTTGATTCTTGAAATGAGCTCGGACGCGTGATTGAAAAACAGGGAGAAAAAGAAACAGGGTCCGGTACGACCTTCCGAACGGCTGAAATTGAAGTGTATAATACACGGTTTTTCGGGATTCCGGGGTCCCGGAACAAAATACTCCGGAAATCACATAAAAAGTTTCTTGGGTCAGATAAAGCGGCCACGCAAAGTTTGAGCATCAACGGAAGACATTTGGGGGTGCCGGTGTGCCACAAACCAGCATTCGCCGAAACTCGGATTATCGTGAAAAATGTGATAAAGCTCGTTATTTGAGGTTGAAATCGAACAGGTTGATTCCTGAAAACGAACAGGTTGAATCCTGAAATGAGCTCGGACGCGTGATTGAAAAACAGGGTGAAAAATAAACAGGGTCCGATACGACCTTCCGAAAGGCTGAAATTGAAGTGTATAATACACGGTTTTTGAGATTCCGGTCCCGAACAAAATTCTCCGTAAATCACATAGAACGTTTCTCGGGTCGATAAAGCGGTCACGCAAAGTTTGAGCACCAACGGAAGACATTTGGGGGTGCCGGTGTGCCCAAACCAGCATTCGCCGAAACTCGGATTATCGTGAAAAATGTGTTAAAGCTCGTTATTTGAGGCTGAAATCGAACAGGTTGATTCCTGAAATCGAACACCTTGATTCTTGAAATGACCTCGAACGCGTGATTGAAAAACAAGGAGAAAAAGAAACGGTCCGTACGACCTTCCGAACGTGAAATTGAAGTGTAATACACGGTTTTTCGGGATTCCGGTGTCCCCGAACAAAATTCTCCGGAAATCACATTGAAAGTTCCTCGGGTGAGATAAAGCGGCCACGCAAAGTTTGAGCACCAATGGAAGACATTTGGGGGTCTTTGTGTGCCACAAACCGGCAAAGATTCGCCAAACTCGGATTATCGTGAAAAATGTTTTAAAGCTCATAATTTGAGGTGAAATCGAACAGTTGATTCCTGAAATCGAATAGGTTGATTCCTTAAATGAGCTCGGACGCGTGATTGAAAAACAGGGTGAAAAAGAAACAGGGTCCGATACGACCTTCCGAACGGCTGAAATTGAAGTGTATAATACACGGTTTTTCGGGATTCCGGTCCCGAACAACATTCTCCGGAAATCACATAGAAATTTCCTTGGGTCGAGATAAGCGGCCACGAAAAGTTTGAGCACCAATGGAAGACATTTGGGGGTGCCGATGTGCCACAAACCAGCATTCGCCGAAACTCGGATTATCGTGAAAAATGTGTTAAAGCTCGTTATTTGAGGCTGAAATCGAATAGATTGATTCCTGAAATGAGCTCGGACGCGTGATTGAAAAACATGGAGAAAAATAAACGAGTCCTCGACCTTCCGAACGGCCGAAATTGAAGTGTATAATACACGGTTTTTCGGGATTCCGGGGTCCTAGAACAAAATTCTCCGGAAATCACAAAGAAAGTTCCTCGGGTCAGTTAAAGCGGCCACGCAAAGTTTGAGCACCAACGGAAGATATTTGGGGGTGCCGGTGTGCCCAAACCAGCATTCGCCGAAACTCGGATTATCGTGAAAAATGTGTTAAAGCTCGTTATTTGAGGCTGAAATCGAACAGGTTGATTCCTGAAATCGAACACCTTGATTCTTGAAATGAGCTCGAACGCGTGATTGAAAAACAGGGAGAAAAAGAAACAGGGTCCGGTACGACCTTCCGAACGGCTGAAATTGAAGTGTATAATACACGGTTTTCGGGATTCCGGGTCCCGGAACAAAATACTCCGGAAATCACATAAAAAGTTTCTTGGGTCAGATAAAGCGGCCACGCAAAGTTTGAGCATCAACGGAAGACATTTGGGGGTGCCGGTGTGCCACAAACCAGCATTCGCCGAAACTCGGATTATCGTGAAAAATGTGATAAAGCTCGTTATTTGAGGTTGAAATCGAACAGGTTGATTCCTGAAAACGAACAGGTTGAATCCTGAAATGAGCTCGGACGCGTGATTGAAAAACAGGGTGAAAAATAAACAGGGTCCGATACGACCTTCCGAAAGGCTGAAATTGAAGTGTATAATACACGGTTTTTCGAGATTCCGGGGTCCCGGAACAAAATTCTCCGTAAATCACATAGAACGTTTCTCGGGTCAGATAAAGCGGTCACGCAAAGTTTGAGCACCAACGGAAGACATTTGGGGGTGCGGTTTGCCCAAACCAAAGATTCGCCGAAACTCGGATTATCGTGAAAAATGTGTTAAAGCTCGTTATTTGAGGCTGAAATCGAACAGGTTGATTCCTGAAATCGAACACCTTGATTCTTGAAATGACCTCGAACGCGTGATTGAAAAACAGGGAGAAAAAGAAACAGGGTCCGGTACGACCTTCCGAACGGCTGAAATTGAAGTGTATAATACACGGTTTTTCGGGATTCCGGGGTCCCGGAACAAAATTCTCCGGAAATCACATTGAAAGTTCCTCGGGTCAGATAAAGCGGCCACGCAAAGTTTGAGCTCCAATGGAAGACATTTGGGGGTGCTGGTGTGCCACAAACCAGCATTCGCCGAAACTCGGATTATCGTGAAAAATGTTTTAAAGCTCATAATTTGAGGCTGAAATCGAACAGGTTGATTCCTGAAATCGAACAGGTTGATTCCTTAAATGAGCTCGGACGCGTGATTGAAAAACAGGGAGAAAAAGAAACAGGGTCCGATACGACCTTCCGAACGGCTGAAATTGAAGTGTATAATACACGGTTTTTCGGGATTCCGGGGTCCCGGAACAACATTCTCCGGAAATCACATAGAAATTTCCTTGGGTCAGATAAAGCGGCCACGAAAAGTTTGAGCACCAATGGAAGACATTTGGGGGTGCCGATGTGCCACAAACCAGCATTCGCCGAAACTCGGATTATCGTGAAAAATGTGTTAAAGCTCGTTATTTGAGGCTGAAATCGAATAGATTGATTCCTGAAATGAGCTCGGACGCGTGATTGAAAAACAGGAGAAAAAGAAACAGTCCTCGACCTTCCGAACGGGCCGAAATTGAAGTGTATAATACACGGTTTTTCGGGATTCCGGGGTCCCGGAACAAAATTCTCCGGAAATCACATAGAAAGTTCCTCGGGTCAGTTAAAGTGGCCACGCAAAGTTTGAGCACCAACGGAAGATATTTGGGGGTGCCGGTGTGCCCAAACCAGCATTCGCCGAAACTCGGATTATCGTGAAAAATGTGTTAAAGCTCGATATTTGAGGCTGAAATCGAACAGTTAATTCAAAATCGAACACCTTGATTCTTGAAATGAGCTCGGACGCGTGATTGAAAAACTGGGAGAAAAAGAAACAGGGTCCGGTACGACCTTCCGAACGGCTGAAATTGAAGTGTATAATACACGGTTTTTCGGGATTCCGGGGTCCCGGAACAAAATACTCCGGAAATCACATAGAAAGTTTCTCGGGTCAGGTAAAGCGGCCACGCAAAGTTTGAGCACCAACGGAAGACATTTGGTGGTGCCGGTGTGCCACAAACCAGCATTTGCCGAAACTCGGATTATCGTGAAAAATGTGATAAAGCTCGTTATTTGAGGCTGAAATCGAACAGGTTGATTCCTGAAATCGAACAGGTTGATTCCTGAAATGAGCTCGGACGCGTGATTGAAAAACAGGGAGAAAAAGAAACAGTCCGATGCGACCTTCCGAACAGCTGAAAATGAAGTGTATAATACACGGTTTTTCGGGATTACAAGGTCCCGGAACAAAATTCTCCGGAAATCACATAGAAAGTTCCTCGGGTCAATTAAAGCGGCCACGCAAAGTTTGAGCACCAACGGAAGACATTTGGGGTGCCGGTGTGCCCAAACCAAAGATTCGCAAAAACTCGGTTTATCGTGAAAAATGTGTTAAAGCTCATTATTTGAGGCTGAAATCGAACAGGTTGATTCCCGAAATCGAACAGTTGATTCTGAAATGAGCTCGGAAGCGTGATTTAAAAACGGGGTGAAAAAGAAACAGGTCCGATCGACCTTCCGAACGGCCGAAATTGAAGTGTATAATACACGGTTTCGGGATTCCGGTCCCGGAACAAATTTTTCTGAAATCACATTGAAAGTTCCTCGGGTCTGATAAAGCGGCCACGCAAAGTTTGAGCACCAATGGAAGACATTTGGGGGTGCGGTGTGCCCTGACAAACCAAAGATTCGCCGAAACTCGGATTATCGTGAAAAATGTGTTAAAGCTCGTTATTTGAGGTCAAATCGAATGCAGTTGATTCTGAAATGAGCTCGGACGCGTGATTGAAAAACAGGGAGAAAAAGAAACAGAGTCTGGTACGACCATCCGAACGGCTGAAATTGAAGTGTATAATACGCGGTTTTTCGGGATTCCGGGGTCCCGGAACAAAATTCCCCGGAAATCACATAGAAAGTTCCTCGGGTCAGTTAAAGCGGCCACGCAAAGTTTGAGCACCAACGGAAGATATTTGTGGGTGCCGGTGTGCCCAAACCAGCATTCGCCGAAACTCGGATTATCGTGAAAAATGTGATAAAGCTCGTTATTTGAGGTTGAAATCGAACAGGTTGATTCCTGAAATCGAACAGGTTGATTCCTGAAATGAGCTCGGACGCGTGATTGAAAAACAGGGTGAAAAAGAAACAGGGTCCGATACGACCTTCCGAACGGCTGAAATTGAAGTGTATAATACACGGTTTTTCGGGATTCCGGGGCCCCGTAACAAAATTCTCCGGAAATCACATTGAAAGTTCCTCGGGTCAGATAAAGCGGCCACGCAAAGTTTGAGCACCAACGGAAGACATTTGGGGGTGCCGGTGTGCCACAAACCAGCATTCGCCGAAACTCGGATTATCGTGAAAAATGTGATAAAGCTCGTTATTTAAGGTTGAAATCGAACAGGTTGATTCCTTAAATCGAACAGGTTGATTCCTGAAATGAGCTCGGACGCGTGATTGAAAAACAGGGTGAAAAAGAAACAGGGTCCGATACGACCTTCCGAACGGCTGAAATTGAAGTGTATAATACACGGTTTTTCGGGATTCCGGGGTCCCGGAACAAAATACTCCGGAAATCACATAGAAAGTTCCTTGAGTCAGATAAAGCGGCCACTCAAAGTTTGAGCACCAACGGAAGACATTTGGGGGTGCTTGGTGTGCCTGAAACCAAAGATTCGCCGAAACTCGGATTATCGTGAAAAATGTGATAAAGCTCGTTATTTGAGGTTGAAATCGAACAGGTTGATTCCTGAAATGAGCTCGGACGCGTGATTGAAAAACAGGGTAAAAAAGAAACAGGGTCCGATACGACCTTCCGAACGGCTGAAATTGAAGTGTATAATACACGGTTTTTCGGGATTCCGGGGTCCCGGAACAAAATTCTCCGGAAATCACATAGAAAGTTCCTCGGGTCAGTTAAAGCGGCCACGCAAAGTTTGAGCACCAACGGAAGACATTTGGGGGTGCCGGTGTGCCTAAACCAGCATTCGCCGAAACTCGGATTATCGTGAAAAATGTGTTAAAGCTCGATATTTGAGGCTGAAATCGAACAGGTTAATTCCTGAAATCGAACACCTTGATTCTTGAAATGAGCTCGGACGCGTGATTGAAAAACTGGGAGAAAAAGAAACAGGGTCCGTTACGACCTTCCGAACGGCTGAAATTGAAGTGTATAATACACGGTTTTTCGGGATTCCGGGGTCCCGGAATAAAATTCTCCGGAAATCACATAGAAAGTTTCTCGGGTCAGATAAAGCGGCCACGCAAAGTTTGAGCACCAACGGAAGACATTTGGTGGTGCCGGTGTGCCACAAACCAGCATTCGCCGAAACTCGGATTATCGTGAAAAATGTGATAAAGCTCGTTATTTGAGGTTGAAATCGAACAGGTTGATTCCTGAAATCGAACAGGTTGATTCCTGAAATGAGCTCGGACGCGTGATTGAAAAACAGGGAGAAAAAGAAACAGAGTCCGGTACGACCTTCCGAACGGCTGAAAATGAAGTGTATAATACACGGTTTTTCGGGATTCCGGGTTCCTGGAACAAAATTCTCCGGAAATCACATAGAAAGTTCCTCGGGTCAGTTAAAGCGGCCACGCATAGTTTGAGCACCAACGGAAGACATTTGGGGGTGCCGGTGTGCCTAAACCAGCATTCGCCGAAACTCGGTTTATCGTGAAAAATGTGTTAAAGCTCATTATTTGAGGCTGAAATCGAACAGGTTGATTCCCGAAATCGAACAGGTTGATTCCTGAAATGAGCTCGGACGCGTGATTGAAAAACAGGGTAAAAAAGAAACAGGGTCCGATACGATCTTCCGAACGGCTGAAATTGAAGTGTATAATACACGGTTTTTCGGAATTCCGGGGTCCCGGAACAAAATTCTCCGGAAATCACATAGAAAGTTCCTCGGGTCAGATAATGCGGCCACGCAAAGTTTGAGCACCAATGGAAGACATTGGGGGTGCCGGTGTGCCACAAACCAGCATTCGCCGAAACTCGGATTATCGTGAAAAATGTGTTAAAACTCGTTATTTGAGGCTGAAATCGAACAGATTTATTCCTGAAATGAGCTCGGACGCGTGATTTAAAAATAGGGAGAAAAAGAAACAGAGTCCGGTACGACCTTCCGAACGGCTGAAATTGAAGTGTATAATACACGGTTTTTCGGGATTCCGGGGTCCCGGAACAAAATTCTCCGGAAATCACATAGAAAGTTCCTCGGGTCAGTTAAAGCGGCCACGCAAAGTTTGAGCACCAACGGAAGATATTTGTGGGTGCCGGTGTGCCCAAACCAGCATTCGCCGAAAGTCGGATTATCGTGAAAAATGTGTTAAATCTCGTTATTTGAGGCTGAAATCGAACAGGTTGATTCCTGAAATCGAACACCTTGATTCTTGAAATGAGCTCGAACACGTGATTGAAAAACAGGGAGAAAAAGAAACAGGGTCCTGTCGACCTTCCGAACTACCGAAATTGAAGTGTATAATACACGGTTTTTCGGGATTCCGGGGTCCCGGAACAAAATACTCCGGAAATCACATAGAAAGTTTCTCGGGTCGGATAAAGCGGCCACGCAAAGTTTGAGCACCAACGGAAGACATTTGGGGGTGCCGGTGTGCCTGAAACCAAAGATTCGCCGAAACTCGGATTATCGTGAAAAATGTGATAAAGCTCGTTATTTGAGGTTGAAATCGAACAGGTTGATTCCTGAAATCGAACAGGTTGATTCCTGAAATGAGCTTGGACGCGTGATTGAAAAACAGGGTGAAAAAGAAACAGGGTCCGATACGACTTTCCGAACGGCTGAAATTGAAGTGTATAATACACGGTTTTTCGAGATTCCGGGGTTCGGAACAAAATTCTCCGAAATCACATAGAAAGTTTCTCGCTCGGATAAAACGGTCACTCAAAGTTTGAGCACCAAAGGAAGACATTTGGGGGTGCTTGGTGTACAAACCAAAGATTCGTTGAAACTCGGATTATCGTGAAAAATGTGTTAAAGCTCGTTATTTGAGGCTGAAATCGAACAGATTGATTCCTGAAATGAGCTCGGACGCGTGATTGAAAAACAGGGAGAAAAAGAAACAGAGTCTGGTACGACCATCCGAACGGCTGAAATTGAAGTGTATAATACGCGGTTTTTCGGGATTCCGGGGTCCCGGAACAAAATTCCCCGGAAATAACATAGAAAGTTCCTCGGGTCAGTTAAAGCGGCGACGCAAAGTTTGAGCACCAATGGAAGACATTTGGGGGTGCCGGTGTGCCCAAACTAGCATTCGCCGAAACTCGGATTATCGTGAAAAATGTGTTAAAGCTCGATATTTGAGGCTGAAATCGAACAGGTTAATTCCTGAAATCGAACACCTTGATTCTTGAAATGAGCTCGGACGCGTGATTGAAAAACTGGGAGAAAAAGAAACAGGGTCCGTTACGACCTTCCGAACGGCTGAAATTGAAGTGTATAATACACGGTTTTTCGGGATTCCGGGGTCCCGGAATAAAATACTCCGGAAATCACATAGAAAGTTTCTCGGGTCAGATAAAGCGGCCACGCAAAGTTTGAGCACCAACGGAAGACATTTGGTGGTGCCGGTGTGCCAAAACCAAAGATTCGCCGAAACTCGGATTATCGTGAAAAATGTGATAAAGCTCGTTATTTGAGGTTGAAATCGAACAGGTTGATTCCTGAAATCGAACAGGTTGATTCCTGAAATGAGCTCGGACGCGTGATTGAAAAACAGGGAGAAAAAGAAACAGTCCTGACGACCTTCCGAACGGCTGAAAATGAAGTGTATAATACACGTTTTTTCGGGATTCCGGGGTCCGGAACAAAATTCTCCGGAAATCACATAAAAAGTTCCTCGGGTCGAATAAAGCGGCCACGCATAGTTTGAGCACCAACGGAAGACATTTGGGGTGCCGGTGTGCCTAAACCAAAGATTCGCCGAAACTCGGTTTATCGTGAAAAATGTGTTAAAGCTCATTATTTGAGGCTTGAAATCGAACAGTTGATTCCCGAAATCGAACAGGTTGATTCCTGAAATGAGCTCGGACGCGTGATTGAAAAACAGGGTAAAAAAGAAACAGGGTCCGATACGATCTTCCGAACGGCTGAAATTGAAGTGTATAATACACGGTTTTTCGGAATTCCGGGGTCCCGGAACAAAATTCTCCGGAAATCACATAGAAAGTTCCTCGGGTCAGATAATGCGGCCACGCAAAGTTTGAGCACCAATGGAAGACATTGGGGGTGCCGGTGTGCCACAAACCAGCATTCGCCGAAACTCGGATTATCGTGAAAAATGTGTTAAAACTCGTTATTTGAGGCTGAAATCGAACAGATTTATTCCTGAAATGAGCTCGGACGCGTGATTTAAAAATAGGGAGAAAAAGAAACAGTCCGTACGACCTTCCGAACGGCTGAAATTGAAGTGTATAATACACGGTTTTTCGGGATTCCGGGGTCCCGGAACAAAATTCTCCGGAAATCACATGGAAAGTTCCTCGGGTCAGTTAAAGCGGCCACGCAAAGTTTGAGCACCAACGGAAGATATTTGTGGGTGCCGGTGTGCCCAAACCAGCATTCGCCGAAAGTCGGATTATCGTGAAAAATGTGTTAAATCTCGTTATTTGAGGCTGAAATCGAACAGGTTGATTCCTGAAATCGAACACCTTGATTCTTGAAATGAGCTCGAACACGTGATTGAAAAACAGGGAGAAAAAGAAACAGGGTCCGGTACGACCTTCCGAACGGCTGAAATTGAAGTGTATAATACACGGTTTTTCGGATTCCGGGGTCCCGGAACAAAATACTCCGGAAATCACATAGAAAGTTTCTCGGGTCGGATAAAGCGGCCACGCAAAGTTTGAGCACCAACGGAAGACATTTGGGGGTGCCGGTGTGCCACAAACCAGCATTCGCCGAAACTCGGATTATCGTGAAAAATGTGATAAAGCTCGTTATTTGAGGTTGAAATCGAACAGGTTGATTCCTGAAATCGAACAGGTTGATTCCTGAAATGAGCTTGGACGCGTGATTGAAAAACAGGGTGAAAAAGAAACAGGGTCCGATACGACTTTCCGAACGGCTGAAATTGAAGTGTATAATACACGGTTTTTCGAGATTCCGGGGTTCCGGAACAAAATTCTCCAGAAATCACATAGAAAGTTTCTCGGCTCAGATAAAACGGTCACTCAAAGTTTGAGCACCAAAGGAAGACATTTGGGGGTGCCGGTGTGCCACAAACCAGCATTCGTTGAAACTCGGATTATCGTGAAAAATGTGTTAAAGCTCGTTATTTGAGGCTGAAATCGAACAGATTGATTCCTGAAATGAGCTCGGACGCGTGATTGAAAAACAGGGAAAAAGAAACAGATGCAGTACGACCATCCGAACGGCTGAAATTGAAGTGTATAATACGCGGTTTTTCGGGATTCCGGGGTCCCGGAACAAAATTCCCCGGAAATAACATAGAAAGTTCCTCGGGTCAGTTAAAGCGGCGACGCAAAGTTTGAGCACCAATGGAAGACATTTGGGGGTGCCGGTGTGCCCAAACTAGCATTCGCCGAAACTCGGTTTATCGTGAAAAATGTGTTAAAGCTCATTATTTGAGGCTGAAATCGAACAGGTTGATTCTTGAAATCGAACAGGTTGATTCCTGAAATGAGCTCGGAAGCGTGATTTAAAAACAGGGTGAAAAAGAAACGGTCCGATCGACCTTCCGAACAGTGAAATTGAAGTGTATAATACACGGTTTTGGATTCCTGGGTCCGGAACAAATTTCTCCGGAAATCACATTGAAAGTTCCTCGGGTCAGATAAAGCGGCCACGCAAAGTTTGAGCACCAATGGAAGATATTTGGGGGTGCCGGTGTGCCACAAACCAGCATTCGCCGAAACTCGGATTATCGTGAAAAATGTGTTAAAGCTCGTTATTTGAGGCTGAAATCGAACAGATTGATTCCTGAAATGAGCTCGGACGCGTGATTGAAAAACAGGGAGAAAAAGAAACAGAGTGCGTACGACCATCCGAACAGTGAAATTGAAGTGTATAATACGCGGTTTTTCGGGATTCGGGGTCCCGAACAAAATTCCCGGAAATCACATAGAAAGTTCCGCGGGTCGATTAAAGCGGCCACGCAAAGTTTGAGCACCAACGGAAGATATTTGTGGGTGCGGTGTGCCCAAACCGGCATTCGCCGAAACTCGGATTATCGTGAAAAATGTGTTAAAGCTCGTTATTTGAGGCTGAAATCGAACGAGTTGATTCCTGAAATCGAACAGGTTGATTCCTGAAATGAGCTCGGACGCGTGATTGAAAAACGGGGAGAAAAAGAAACAGGGTCCGATACGACCTTCCGAACAATTTGAAATTGAAGTGTATAATACACGGTTTTTCGGGATTCGGGGTTTCCGGAACAAAATACTCCGGAAATCACATAGAAAGTTCCTCGAGTCGAGATAAAGCGGCCACGCAAAGTTTGAGCACCAACGGAAGACATTGGGGGTGCCGGTGTGCCTGACAAACCAAAGATTCGCAAAACTCGGATTATCGTGAAAAATGTGATAAAGCTCGTTATTTGAGGTTGAAATCGAACAGGTTGATTCTTGAAATGAGCTCGGACGCGTGATTGAAAAACGGGGAAAAAAGAAACAGGGTCCGGTACGACCTTCCGAACGGCTGAAATTGAAGTGTATAATACACGGATTTTCGGGATTCCGGGGTCCTGGAACAAAATTCTCCGGAAATCACATTGAAAGTTCCTCGGGTCAGATAAAGCGGCCACGCAAAGTTTGAGCACCAATGGAAGACATTTGGGGGTGCCGGTGTGCCACAAACCAGCATTCGCCGAAACTCGGATTATCGTGAAAAATGTGATAAAGCTCGTTATTTGAGGTTGAAATCGAACAGGTTGATTCCTGAAATCGAACAGGTTGATTACTGAAATGAGCTTGGACGCGTGATTGAAAAACAGGGTGAAAAAGAAACAGGGTCCGATACGACTTTCCGAACGGCTGAAATTGAAGTGTATAATACACGGTTTTTCGAGATTCCGGGGTTCCGGAACAAAATTCTCCAGAAATCACATAGAAAGTTTCTCGGGTCAGATAAAGCGGTCACTCAAAGTTTGAGCACCAACGGAAGACATTTGGGGGTGCCGGTGTGCCACAAACCAGCATTCGCCGAAACTCGGTTTATCGTGAAAAATGTGTTAAAGCTCATTATTTGAGGCTGAAATCGAACAGGTTGATTCCTGAAATCGAACAGGTTGATTCCTGAAATGAGCTCGGAAGCGTGATTTAAAAACAGGGTGAAAAAGAAACAGGGTCCGATACGACCTTCCAAACGGCTGAAATTGAAGTGTATAATACACGGTTTTCGGGATTCCGGGGTCCCGGAACTAATTTCTCCGGAAATCACATTGAAAGTTCCTCGGGTCAGATAAAGCGGCCACGCAAAGTTTGAGCACCAATGGAAGACATTTGGGGGTGCCGGTGTGCCACAAACCAGCATTCGCCGAAACTCGGATTATCGTGAAAATGTGTTAAAGCTCGTTATTTGAGGCTGAAATCGAACAGATTGATTCCTGAAATGAGCTCGGACGCGTGATTGAAAAACAGGGAGAAAAAGAAACAGAGTCTGGTACGACCATCCGAACGGCTGAAATTGAAGTGTTTAATACGCGGTTTTTCGGGATTCCGGGGTCCCGGAACAAAATTCCCCGGAAATCACATAGAAAGTTCCTCGGGTCAATTAAAGCGGCCACGCAAAGTTTGAGCACCAACGGAAGATATTTGTGGGTGCCGGTGTGCCCAAACCAGCATTCGCCGAAACTCGGATTATCGTGAAAAATGTGATAAAGCTCGTTATTTGAGGTTGAAATCGAACAGGTTGATTCCTGAAATCGAACAGGTTGATTCCTGAAATGAGCTCGGACGAGTGATTGAAAAACAGGGTGAAAAAGAAACAGGGTCCGATACGACCTTCCGAACGGCTGAAATTGAAGTGTATATAATACACGGTTTTTCGGGATTCCGGGGTCCCGGAACAAAATTCTCCGGAAATAACATAGAAAGTTCCTCGGGTCAGTTAAAGCGGCGACGCAAAGTTTGAGCACCAACGGAAGACATTTGGGGGTGCGGGTGTGCCCAAACTAGCATTCGCCGAAACTCGGTTTATCGTGAAAAATGTGTTAAAGCTCATTATTTGAGGCTGAAATCGAACAGGTTGATTCCTGAAATCGAACAGGTTGATTCCTGAAATGAGCTCGGAAGCGTGATTTAAAAACAGGGTGAAAAAGAAACAGGGTCCGATACGACCTTCCGAACGGCTGAAATTGAAGTGTATAATACACGGTTTTTCGAATACGGGGTCCGGAACAAAATTCTCAAAATAACATAGAAAGTTCCTCGGGTCGATTAAAGCGGCGACGCAAAGTTTGAGCACCAACGGAAGACATTTGGGGGTGCCGGTGTGCCCAAACTAGCATTCGCCGAAACTCGGTTTATCGTGAAAAATGTGTTAAAACTCATTATTTGAGGCTGAAATCGAACAGGTTGATTCCTGAAATCGAACAAGTTGATTCCTGAAATGAGCTCGGAAGCGTGATTTAAAAACAGGGTGAAAAAGAAACAGGGTCCGATACGACCTTCCGAACGGCTGAAATTGAAGTGTATAATACACGGTTTTCGGGATTCCGGGGTCCCGGAACAAATTTCTCTGGAAATCACATTGAAAGTTCTTCGGGTCAGAAAAAGCGGCCACGCAAAGTTTGAGCACCAATGGAAGACATTTGGGGGTGCTTGGTGTGCCTGAAACCAAAGATTCGCAAAACTCGGATTATCGTGAAAAATGTGTTAAAGCTCGTTATTTGAGGTTGAAATCGAACAGGTTGATTCTGAAATGAGCTCGGACGCGTGATTGAAAAACGAGGAGAAAAAGAAACGAGTGCAGTACGACCATCCGAACGGTGAAATTGAAGTGTATAATACGCGGTTTTCGGGATTAGGGGTCCGGAACAAAATTCCCCGGAAATCACATAGAAAGTTCCTCGGGTCAGTTAAAGCGGCCACGCAAAGTTTGAGCACCAACGGAAGATATTTGTGGGTGCCGGTGTGCCCAAACCAGCATTCGCCGAAACTCGGATTATCGTGAAAAATGTGATAAAGCTCGTTATTTGAGGTTGAAATCGAACAGGTTGATTCCTGAAATCGAACAGGTTGATTCCTGAAATGAGCTCGGACGCGTGATTGAAAAACGGGGTGAAAAAGAAACGGGTCCGATCGACCTTCGAGCAGTGAAATTGAAGTGTATAATACACGGTTTTTGAGTCAGGGGCTCCCGGAACAAAATTCTCCGGAAATCACATTGAAAGTTACTCGGGTCAGATAAAGCGGCCACGCAAAGTTTGAGCACCAACGGAAGACATTTGGGGGTGCGGTGTGCCTGAAAACCGGCATTCGCAAAACTTCGGATTATCGTGAAAAATGTGTTAAAGCTCGTTATTTGACGCTGAAATCAAACGATTGATTTAAAATGAGCTCGGACGCGTGATTGAAAAACGGGGAGAAAAAGAAACAGTCCGTTTACCTTCCGAACGGTGAAATTGAAGTGTATAATAAACGGTTTTCGGGATTCGGGGTCCCGGAACAAAATTCTCGAAAATAACATAGAAAGTTCCTCGGGTCGATTAAAGCGGCCACGCAAAGTTTGAGCACTAACGGAAGACATTTGGGGGTGCCGTGTGCCCAAACCAAAGATTCGTCGAAACTCGGATTATCGTGAAAAATGTGTTAAAGCTCATTATTTGAGGTGAAATCGAACAGTTGATTCTGAAATGAGCTCGGACGCGTGATTGAAAAACAGGGTGAAAAAGAAACAGGGTCCGATCGACCTTCCGAACATTTGAAATTGAAGTGTATAATAAACGGTTTTTCGGGATTAGGGGTCTGGAACAAAATTCTCCGGAAATTATATAGAAAGTTCCTCGGGTCAGTTAAAGCGGCCACGCAAAGTTTGAGCACCAACGGAAGACATTTGGGGGTGCCGGTGTGCCAAACCAGCATTCGTCGAAACTCGGATTATCGTGAAAAATGTGTTAAAGCTCATTATTTGAGGCTGAAATCGAACAGGTTGATTCCTGAAATCGAACACCTTGATTCTTGAAATGAGCTCGGACGTGTGATTGAAAAACAGGGAGAAAAAGAAACAGGGTCCTGCATCGACCTTCCGAACAGTTTGAAATTGAAGTGTATAATACACGGTTTTGGGGATTCAGGGTCCCGGAACAAAGTACTTCGGAAATCACATAGAAATTTCCTCGGGTTAGATAAAGCGGCCACGCAAAGTTTGAGCACCAACGGAAGACATTTGGGGGTGCGGGTGTGCCCAAACTAGCATTCGCCGAAACTCGGTTTATCGTGAAAAATGTGTTAAAGCTCATTATTTGAGGCTGAAATCGAACAGGTTGATTCCTGAAATCGAACAGGTTGATTCCTGAAATGAGCTCGGAAGCGTGATTTAAAAACAGGGTGAAAAAGAAACAGGGTCCGATACGACCTTCCGAACGGCTGAAATTGAAGTGTATAATACACGGTTTTTCGGGAATACGGGGTCCCGGAACAAAATTCTCCGGAAATAACATAGAAAGTTCCTCGGGTCAGTTAAAGCGGCGACGCAAAGTTTGAGCACCAACGGAAGACATTTGGGGTGCGGTGTGCCCAAACTAGCATTCGCAAAACTTCGGTTTATCGTGAAAAATGTGTTAAAGCTCATTATTTGAGGTGAAATCGAACAGTTGATTCTGAAATCGAACAAGTTGATTCCTGAAATGAGCTCGGAAGCGTGATTTAAAAACGGGGTGAAAAAGAAACAGTCCGATACGACCTTCGAGCAGTGAAATTGAAGTGTATAATACACGGTTTCGGGATTCGGGGTCCGGAACAAATTTCTCGGAAATCACATTGAAAGTTCTTCGGTCGAGAAAAAGCGGCCACGCAAAGTTTGAGCACCAATGGAAGACATTTGGGGGTGCCGGTGTGCCTGAAACCAAAGATTCGCGAAACTCGGATTATCGTGAAAAATGTGTTAAAGCTCGTTATTTGAGGCTGAAATCGAGCAGATTGATTCCTGAAATGAGCTCGGACGCGTGATTGAAAAACGAGAAGAAAAAGAAACAGATGCAGTACGACCATCCGAACGGCTGAAATTGAAGTGTATAATACACGGTTTTTCGGGATTCCGGGGTCCCGGAACAAAATTCCCCGGAAATCACATAGAAAGTTCCTCGGGTCAGTTAAAGCGGCCACGCAAAGTTTGAGCACCAACGGAAGATATTTGTGGGTGCCGGTGTGCCCAAACTAGCATTCGCCGAAACTCGGATTATCGTGAAAAATGTGATAAAGCTCGTTATTTGAGGTTGAAATCGAACAGGTTGATTCCTGAAATCGAACAGGTTGATTCCTGAAATGAGCTCGGACGCGTGATTGAAAAACGGGGTGAAAAAGAAACGGGTCCGATCGACCTTCCGAGCAGTGAAATTGAAGTGTATAATACACGGTTTTGAGTCCAGGGCTCGGAACAAAATTCTCCGGAAATCACATTGAAAGTTACTCGGGTCAGATAAAGCGGCCACGCAAAGTTTGAGCACCAACGGAAGACATTTGGGGTGCGGTGTACCTGAAAACCAAAGCATTCGCAAACTCGGATTATCGTGAAAAATGTGTTAAAGCTCGTTATTTGACGCCGAAATCAAGCGATTGATTTCTGAAATGAGCTCGGACGCGTGATTGAAAAACGAGGAGAAAAAGAAAGCAGTCCGTCGACCTTCCGAGCGGTGAAATTGAAGTGTATAATAAACGGTTTTTCGGGATTAGGGGTCCCGGAACAAAATTCTCGAAAATAACATAGAAAGTTCCTCGGGTCGATTAAAGCGGCCACGCAAAGTTTGAGCACTAACGGAAGACATTTGGGGGTGCGGTGTGCCCAAACCAACGATTAAATCGAAACTCGGATTATCGTGAAAAATGTGTTAAAGCTCATTATTTGAGGTGAAATCGAACAGTTGATTCTGAAATGAGCTCGGACGCGTGATTGAAAAACAGGGTGAAAAAGAAACGAGGGTCCGATACGACCTTCCGAGCGGTGAAATTGAAGTGTATAATAAACGGTTTTCGGGATTAGGGGTCTGGAACAAAATTCTCCGGAAATTATATAGAAAGTTCCTCGGGTCAGTTAAAGCGGCCACGCAAAGTTTGAGCACCAACGGAAGACATTTGGGGGTGCCGGTGTGCCAAACCAGCATTCGTCGAAACTCGGATTATCGTGAAAAATGTGTTAAAGCTCATTATTTGAGGCTGAAATCGAACAGGTTGATTCCTGAAATCGAACACCTTGATTCTTGAAATGAGCTCGGACGTGTGATTGAAAAACAGGGAGAAAAAGAAACAGGGTCCGGTACGACCTTCCGAACGGCTGAAATTGAAGTGTATAATACACGGTTTTTCGGGATTCCGGGGTCCCGGAACAAAATACTCCGGAAATCACATAGAAAGTTTCTCGGGTCAGATAAAGTGGCCACGCAAAGTTTGAGCACCAACGGAAGACATTTGGTGGTGCCGGTGTGCCACAAACCAGCATTCGCAGAAACTCGGATTATCGTGAAAAATGTGATAAAGTTCGTTATTTGAGGTTGAAATTGAACAGGTTGATTCCTGAAATCGAACAGGTTGATTCCTGAAATGAGCTCGGACGCGTGATTGAAAAACAGGGTGAAAAAGAAACAGGGTCCGATACAATCTTCCGAACGGCTGAAATTGAAGTGTATAATACACGGTTTTTCGGGATTCCGGGGTCCCGGAACAAAATTCTCCGGAAATCACATAGAAAGTTCCTCGGGTCAGATAAAGCGGTCACGCAAAGTTTGAGCACCAACGGAAGACATTTGGGGATGCCGGTGTGCCACAAACCAGCATTCGCTGAAACTCGGATTATCGTGAAAAATGTGTTAAAACTCGTTATTTGAGGCTGAAATCGAACAGATTGATTCCTGAAATGAGCTCGGACGCGTGATTGAAAAACAGGGAGAAAAACAAACGAGTCCGTCGACCTTCCGAACGGCTTGAAATTGAAGTGTATAATACACGGTTTTTCGGGATTCCGGGGTCCCGGAACAAAATTCTCCGGAAATCACATAGAAAGTTCCTCGGGTCAGTTAAAGCGAACACGCAAATTTTGAGCACCAACGGAAGACATTTGGGGGTGTCGGTGTGCCCAAACCAGCATTCGCCGAAACTCGGATTATCTTGAAAAATGTGTTAAAGCTCATTATTTGAGGCTGAAATCGAACAGGTTGATTCCCTGAAATCGAACAGGTTAATTCCTGAAATGAGCTCGGACGCGTGATTGAAAAACAGGGTGAAAAAGAAACAGGGTCCGATACGACCTTCCGAACGGCTGAAATTGAAGTGTATAATACACGGTTTTTCGGGATTCCGGGGTCCCGGAACCAAATACTCCGGAAATAACATAGAAAGTTCCTCGAGTCAGATAAAGCGGCCACTCAAAGTTTGAGCACCAACGGAAGACATTTGGGGTGCGGTGTGCCTAAAACCAAAGATTCGCGAAACTCGGATTATCGTGAAAAATGTGATAAAGCTCGTTATTTGAGGTTGAAATCGAACAGGTTGATTCCTGAAATCGAACAGGTTGATTCTGAAATGAGCTTGGACGCGTGATTGAAAAACGGGTGAAAAAAAACGAGGTCCGATCGATTTTCGAACAGTGAAATTGAAGTGTATAATACACGGTTTTGAGATTCCGGGTTCCGAACAAAATTCTCCGGAAATCACATAGAAAGTTCCTCGGGTCGGATAAAGCGGTCACGCAAAGTTTGAGCACCAACGGAAGACATTTGGGGTGCGGTGTGCCTAAACCAAAGATTCGCGAAACTCGGTTTATCGTGAAAAATGTGTTAAAGCTCATTATTTGAGGTGAAATCGAACGAGTTGATTCTGAAATCGAACAGGTTGATTCTGAAATGAGCTCGGAAGCGTGATTTAAAAACGGGGTGAAAAAGAAAACAGGTCCGATACGACCTTCGAGCAGTGAAATTGAAGTGTATAATACACGGTTTTCGGGATTCCGGGGTCCCGGAACTAATTTCTCCGGAAATCACATTGAAAGTTCCTCGGGTCAGATAAAGCGGCCACGCAAAGTTTGAGCACCAATGGAAGACATTTGGGGGTGCCGGTGTGCCACAAACCAGCATTCGCCGAAACTCGGATTATCGTGAAAAATGTGTTAAAGCTCGTTATTTGAGGCTGAAATCGAACAGATTGATTCCTGAAATGAGCTCGGACGCGTGATTGAAAAACAGGGAGAAAAAGAAACAGAGTCTGGTACGACCATCCGAACGGCTGAAATTGAAGTGTTTAATACGCGGTTTTTCGGGATTCCGGGGTCCCGGAACAAAATTCCCCGGAAATCACATAGAAAGTGCCTCGGGTCAATTAAAGCGGCCACGCAAAGTTTGAGCACCAACGGAAGATATTTGTGGGTGCCGGTGTGCCCAAACCAGCATTCGCCGAAACTCGGATTATCGTGAAAAATGTGATAAAGCTCGTTATTTGAGGTTGAAATCGAACAGGTTGATTCTGAAATCGAACAGGTTGATTCTGAAATGAGCTCGGACGAGTGATTGAAAAACGGGTGAAAAAGAAACGGTCCGATCGACCTTCCGAACGGTTTGAAATTGAAGTGTATATAATACACGGTTTTTGGATTCAGGTCCGGAACAAAATTCTCGGAAATAACATAGAAAGTTCCTCGGTCGATTAAAGCGGCGACGCAAAGTTTGAGCACCAACGGAAGACATTTGGGGGTGCGGGTGTGCCCAAACTAGCATTCGCCGAAACTCGGTTTATCGTGAAAAATGTGTTAAAGCTCATTATTTGAGGCTGAAATCGAACAGGTTGATTCCTGAAATCGAACGGGTTGATTCTGAAATGAGCTCGGAAGCGTGATTTAAAACGGGGTGAAAAAGAAACAGGGTCCGATCGACCTTCCGAGCAGGCTGAAATTGAAGTGTATAATACACGGTTTTTCGGAATACGGGGTCCGGAACAAAATTCTCCGGAAATAACATAGAAAGTTCCTCGGGTCGATTAATTAAAGCGACGCAAAGTTTGAGCACCAACGGAAGACATTTGGGGTGCCGGTGTGCCACAAACTAGCATTCGCCAAAACTCGGATTATCGTGAAAAATGTGTTAAAGCTCATTATTTGAGGTTGAAATCGAACAGTTGATTCACGAAATCGAACAAGTTGATTCCTGAAATGAGCTCGGAGCGTGATTTAAAAACGGGGTGAAAAAGAAACAGGGTCCGATCGACCTTCGAGCAGTGAAATTGAAGTGTATAATACACGGTTTCGGGATTCGGGTCCGGAACTAATTTCTCCGAAATCACATTGAAAGTTCCTCGGGTGAGATAAAGCGGCCACGCAAAGTTTGAGCACCAATGGAAGACATTTGGGGTGCGGTGTGCCTGAAACCGATTCGCAAAACTCGGATTATCGTGAAAAATGTGTTAAAGCTCGTTATTTGAGGCTGAAATCGAGCAGTTGATTCTGAAATGAGCTCGGACGCGTGATTGAAAAACGAGGAGAAAAAGAAACAGATGCAATTGTACGACCATCCGAACGAAATTGAAGTGTTTAATACGCGGTTTCGGGATTAAAGGGTCCGGAACAAAATTCCCCGGAAATCACATAGAAAGTGCCTCGGGTCAATTAAAGCGGCCACGCAAAGTTTGAGCACCAACGGAAGATATTTGTGGGTGCGGTGTGCCCAAACCGGCATTCGCCAGAAACTCGGATTATCGTGAAAAATGTGATAAAGCTCGTTATTTGAGGTTGAAATCGAACAGTTGATTCTGAAATCGAACAGGTTGATTCTGAAATGAGCTCGGACGAGTGATTGAAAAACGGGGTGAAAAAGAAACAGTCCGATCGACCTTCCGAACAATTTGAAATTGAAGTGTATATAATACACGGTTTTTGGGATTCGGGGTCCGGAACAAAATTCTCGGAAATAACATAGAAAGTTCCTCGGGTCGATTAAAAGCGGCGACGCAAAGTTTGAGCACCAACGGAAGACATTTGGGGGTGCGGGTGTGCCCAAATAGCATTCGCAATTCGGTTTATCGTGAAAAATGTGTTAAAGCTCATTATTTGAGGCTGAAATCGAGCAGGTTGATTCACGAAATCGAACAGGTTGATTCTGAAATGAGCTCGGAGCGTGATTTAAAAACGAGGTGAAAAAGAAAGCGGGTCCGATCGACCTTCGAACGGTGAAATTGAAGTGTATAATACACGGTTTTTCGGGAATACGGGGTCCGGAACAAAATTCTCCGGAAATAACATAGAAAGTTCCTCGGGTCGATTAAAGCGGCGACGCAAAGTTTGAGCACCAACGGAAGACATTTGGGGGTGCGGTGTGCCCAAACTAGCATTCGCAAAACTTCGGTTTATCGTGAAAAATGTGTTAAAGCTCATTATTTGAGGCTGAAATCGAACAGTTGATTCTGAAATCGAACAAGTTGATTCTGAAATGAGCTCGGGCGTGATTTAAAAACGGGGTGAAAAAGAAACGAGGTCCGATCGACCTTCCGAACTAGAAATTGAAGTGTATAATACACGGTTTTGGGATTCCGGGTCCGGAACAAATTTCTCCGGAAATCACATTGAAAGTTCTTGGTCGAAAAAAAGCGGCCACGCAAAGTTTGAGCACCAATGGAAGACATTTGGGGTGTGCGGTGTGCCTGAAACCAACATTGGCGAAAACTCGGATTATCGTGAAAAATGTGTTAAAGCTCGTTATTTGAGGTTTGAAATTGAGCAGTTGATTCCTGAAATGAGCTCGGACGCGTGATTGAAAAAAACGAGGAGAAAAAGAAACAGAGTGCGAATACGACCATCCGAACGGTGAAATTGAAGTGTATAATACGCGGTTTTCGGGATTAGGGGTCCCGGAACAAAATTCCCCGGAAATCACATAGAAAGTTCCTCGGGTCAGTTAAAGCGGCCACGCAAAGTTTGAGCACCAACGGAAGATATTTGTGGGTGCCGGTGTGCCCAAACTAGCATTCGCCGAAACTCGGATTATCGTGAAAAATGTGATAAAGCTCGTTATTTGAGGTTGAAATCGAACAGGTTGATTCCGAAATCGAAACAGGTTGATTCCTGAAATGAGCTCGGACGCGTGATTGAAAAACGGGGTGAAAAAGAAACGGGGTCCGATCGACCTTCCGAACAGTGAAATTGAAGTGTATAATACACGGTTTTTGAATCGGGGCCGGAACAAAATTCTCCGGAAATCACATTGAAAGTTACTCGGAGTCGAATAAAGCGGCCACGCAAAGTTTGAGCACCAACGGAAGACATTTGGGGTGCGGTGTGCCACAAACCGACATTCGCCAGAAACTCGGATTATCGTGAAAAATGTGTTAAAGCTCGTTATTTGACGCCGAAATCAAACAGTTGATTTCGAAATGAGCTCGGACGCGTGATTGAAAAACGAGGAGAAAAAGAAACAGTCGATGCGACCTTCGAGCAGTGAAATTGAAGTGTATAATACACGGTTTTTCGGGATTAGGTCCGGAACCAAATACTCGGAAATAACATAGAAAGTTCCTCGGTCGATTAAAGCGGCCACGCAAAGTTTGAGCACTAACGGAAGACATTTGGGGTGCGGTGTGCCCAAACCAAGATTCGTTGAAACTCGGATTATCGTGAAAAATGTGTTAAAGCTCATTATTTGAGGCTGAAATCGAACAGGTTGATTCTGAAATGAGCTCGGACGCGTGATTGAAAAACGGGTGAAAAAGAAACAGGGGTCCGATCGACCTTCGAGCGGCAAAATTGAAGTGTATAATAAACGGTTTTTAGGGATTAGGGTCCCGGAACAAAATTCTCGGAAATTATATAGAAAGTTCCTCGGGTCAGTTAAAGCGGCCACGCAAAGTTTGAGCACCAACGGAAGACATTTGGGGGTGCCGGTGTGCCAAACCAGCATTCGTCGAAACTCGGATTATCGTGAAAAATGTGTTAAAGCTCATTATTTGAAATTTGAAATCGAGCAGGTTGATTCCTGAAATCGAACACCTTGATTCTTGAAATGAGCTCGGACGTGTGATTGAAAAACAGGAGAAAAAGAAACGGGTCGATCGACCTTCCGAGCAGGTTGAAATTGAAGTGTATAATACACGGTTTTTCGGGATTCCGAGGTCCCGGAACAAAATACTCCGGAAATCACATAGAAAGTTCCTCGGGTCAGATAAAGTGGCCACGCAAAGTTTGAGCACCAACGGAAGACATTTGGTGGTGCCGGTGTGCCTGACAAACCGGCGATTCGCGAAAACTTCGGATTATCGTGAAAAATGTGATAAAGTTCGTTATTTGAGGTTGAAATTGAACGGGTTGATTCCCAAATCGAACAGTTGATTCCTGAAATGAGCTCGGACGCGTGATTGAAAAACGGGGTGAAAAAGAAACAGGGTCCGATCTGACCTTCCGAGGCAAAAAATTGAAGTGTATAATACACGGTTTTCGGGATTCCAGGGTCCGGAACAAAATTCTCCGGAAATCACATAGAAAGTTCCTCGGGTCCGATAAAGCGGTCACGCAAAATTTGAGCACCAACGGAAGACATTTGGGGGTGCCGGTGTGCCTGAAACCGGATTCATGAAACTCGGATTATCGTGAAAAATGTGTTAAAACTCGTTATTTGAGGTGAAATCGAAGTTGATTCTGAAATGAGCTCGGACGCGTGATTGAAAAACGGGAGAAAAACAAACGAGTCCTGATCGACCTTCCGAACGTTTGAAATTGAAGTGTATAATAAACGGTTTTTCGGGATTAAAGGTCCGGAACAAAATTCTACGAAAATAACATAGAAAGTTCCTCGGGTCGATTAAAGCGGCCACGCAAAGTTTGAGCACTAACGGAAGACATTTGGGGGTGCGGTGTGCCCAAACCAAAGATTCGTCGAAACTCGGATTATCGTGAAAAATGTGTTAAAGCTCATTATTTGAGGTGAAAATCGAAACGGAGGTTGATTCACGAAATGAGCTCGGACGCGTGATTGAAAAAGCAGGGTGAAAAAGAAACGGGTCCGATCGACCTTCCGAACAGGACAAATTGAAGTGTATAATAAACGGTTTTGGGATTCGGTCCGGAACAAAATTCTCCGGAAATTATATAGAAAGTTCCTCGGGTTAGTTAAAGCGGCCACGCAAAGTTTGAGCACCAACGGAAGACATTTGGGGGTGCCGGTGTGCCAAACCAGCATTCGTCGAAACTCGGATTATCGTGAAAAATGTGTTAAAGCTCATTATTTGAGTGAAATCGAACGAGTTGATTCTGAAATCGAACACCTTGATTCTTGAAATGAGCTCGGACGTGTGATTGAAAAACAGGGAGAAAAAGAAACAGGGTCCGGTACGACCTTCCGAACGGCTGAAATTGAAGTGTATAATACACGGTTTTTCGGGATTCCGGGGTCCCGGAACCAAATACTCCGGAAATAACATAGAAAGTTCCTCGAGTCAGATAAAGCGGCCACTCAAAGTTTGAGCACCAACGGAAGACATTTGGGGATGCCGGTGTGCCACAAACCAAAGATTCATTTGAAACTCGGATTATCGTGAAAATGTGTTAAAACTCGTTATTTGAGGCTTTGAAATCGAATGCAGATTGATTCCTGAAATGAGCTCGGACGCGTGATTGAAAAACGGGAGAAAAACAAACGAGTCCGGTACGACCTTCCGAACGGTGAAATTGAAGTGTATAATACACGGTTTTTCGGGATTCGGGGTCCGGAACAAAATTCTCAAAATCACATAGAAAGTTCCTCGGGTCGATTAAAGCGAACACGCAAATTTTGAGCACCAACGGAAGACATTTGGGGGTGTCGGTGTGCCCAAACCAAGATTCGCGAAACTTCGGATTATCTTGAAAAATGTGTTAAAGCTCATTATTTGAAATTTGAAATCGAACAGTTGATTCCACGAAATCGAACGGTTAATTCTGAAATGAGCTCGGACGCGTGATTGAAAAAGCGGGTGAAAAAGAAACGGGGTCCGATACGACCTTCGAACAGTGAAATTGAAGTGTATAATACACGGTTTTTCGGGATCCGGTCCGGAACCAAATACTCGGAAATAACATAGAAAGTTCCTCGAGTCGAGATAAGCGGCCACTCAAAGTTTGAGCACCAACGGAAGACATTTGGGGGTGCGGTGTGCCTGAAAACCAAGATTAAAAACTTCGGATTATCGTGAAAAATGTGTTAAAGCTCGTTATTTGAGGTTGAAATCGAACAGGTTGATTCTGAAATGAGCTCGGACGCGTGATTGAAAAAGCGGGTGAAAAAGAAACAGGTCCGATCGACCTTCCGAGCATTTGAAATTGAAGTGTATAATAAAACGGTTTTCGGGATTAGGGGTCCCGAACAAAATTCTCCGGAAATCACATAGAAAGTTCCTCGGGTCAATTAAAGCGGCCACGCAAAGTTTGAGCACCAACGGAAGACATTTGGGGTGCCGGTGTGCCAAACCAGCATTCGTCGAAACTCGGATTATCGTGAAAAATGTGTTAAAGCTCATTATTTGAGGCTGAAATCGAACAGGTTGATTCCTGAAATCGAACACCTTGATTCTTGAAATGAGCTCGGACGTGTGATTGAAAAACAGGGAGAAAAAGAAACAGGGTCCGTTACGACCTTCCGAACAGTTTGAAATTGAAGTGTATAATACACGGTTTTGGGATTCAGGGTCCCGGAACAAAATACTCCGGAAATCACATAGAAAGTTCCTCGGGTCAGATAAAGGGGCCACGCAAAGTTTGAGCACCAACGGAAGACATTTGGTGGTGCCGGTGTGCCACAAACCAGCATTCGCAGAAACTCGGATTATCGTGAAAAATGTGATAAAGCTCGTTATTTGAGGTTGAAATTGAACAGGTTGATTCTGAAATCGAACGAGGTTGATTCCTGAAATGAGCTCGGACGCGTGATTGAAAAACGGGTGAAAAAGAAAGCAGTCCGATACAATCTTCCGAAACAGGCCGAAATTGAAGTGTATAATACACGGTTTTTCGGGATTCCGGGGTCCGGAACAAAATTCTCCGAAAATCACATAGAAAGTTCCTCGGGTCAGATAAAGCGGTCACGCAAAGTTTGAGCACAAACGGAAGACATTTGGGGATGCCGGTGTGCCTGAGCCCGGATTCGGCTAAACTCGGATTATCGTGAAAAATGTGTTAAAACTCGTTATTTGAGGTCAAATCGAGCAGTTGATTCCTGAAATGAGCTCGGACGCGTGATTGAAAAACGAGGAGAAAAACAAACGAGTCCTACGACCTTCCGAACGGGGTGAAATTGAAGTGTATAATACACGGTTTTTGGGATTCCGGTCCGGAACAAAATTCTCAAAATCACATAGAAAGTTCCTCGGGTCGATTAAAGCGGCCACGCAAATTTTGAGCACATACGGAAGACATTTGGGGGTGCCGGTGTGCCCAAACCGGCGATTCGCAAAACTCGGATTATCGTGAAAAATGTGTTAAAGCTCATTATTTGAGGTCAAATCGAACGGAGTTGATTCCACGAAATCGAACGGGTTGATTCCCGAAATGAGCTCGGACGCGTGATTGAAAAACGGTGAAAAAGAAATGCGGTCGAATACGACCTTCGAGCAGTAAAATTGAAGTGTATAATACACGGCTTTTCGGGATTCCGGGTCCCGAAACAAAATTCTCCGGAAATCACATAGAAAGTTCATCGAGTCAGATAAAGCGGCCACGCAAAGTTTGAGCACCATGGAAGACATTTGGGGGTGCGTGTGTGCCTGAAAACCAAAGATTCGCAGAAACTCGGATTATCGTGAAAAATGTGTTAAAGCTCGTTATTTGAGGCTGAAATCGAACAGATTGATTCCTGAAATGAGCTCGGACGCGTGATTGAAAAACAGGGAGAAAAAGAAAATGAGTCCGGTACGACCTTCCGAACGGCTGAAATTGAAGTGTATAATACACGGTTTTTCGGGATTCCGGGGTCCCGGAACAAAATTCTACGGAAATCACATAGAAAGTTCCTCGGGTCAGTTAAAGCGGCCACGCAAAGTTTGAGCACCAACGGAAGATATTTGGGGGTGCCGGTGTGCCCAAACCGAAGATTCGCAAAACTCGGATTATCGTGAAAAATGTCTTAAAGCTCATTATTTGAGGCTGAAATCGAACAGGTTAATTCCTGAAATCGAACACCAAGATTCTTGATATGAGCTCGGACGCGTGATTGAAAAACAGGGAGAAGAAGAAACATGGTCCGGTACGACCTTCCGAACGGCTGAAATTGAAGTGTATAATACACGGTTTTTCGGGATTCCGGGGTCTCGGAACAAAATACTCCGGAAATCACATAGAAAGTTCCTCGGGTCAGATAAAGCGGCCACGCAAAGTTTGAGCACCAACGGAAGACATTTGGGGGTGCGGTGTGCCACAAACCGGCGTTCGCCAAACTCGGATTATCGTGAAAAATGTGATAAAGCTCGTTATTTGAGGTTGAAATCGAACAGGTTGATTCACGAAATCGAACAGGTTGATTCCTGAAATGAGCTCGGACGCGTGATTGAAAAACAGGGTGAAAAAGAAACGGGTCCGATACGACCTTCGAACAACAAAATTGAAGTGTATAATACACGGTTTTTCGGGATTCGGGGACCGGAACAAAATTCTCAAAAATCACATAGAAAGTTCCTCGGGTCGGATAAAGCGGCCACGGAAAGTTTGAGCACCAACGGAAGACATTTGGGGTGCCGGTTTGCCTAAAACCAAAGCATTTGCTTGAAACTCGGATTATCGTGAAAAATGTGTTAAAGCTAGTTATTTGAGGTTGAAATCGAACAGGTTGATTCTGAAATCGAACAGGTTGATTCTGAAATGAACTTCGGACGCGTGATTGAAAAACAGGAGAAAAAGAAACAGAGTCCGGTCGACCTTCCGAACGGGCCGAAATTGAAGTGTATAATACACGGTTTTTCGGGATTCCGGGGTCCCGGAACAAAATTCTCCGGAAATCACATAGAAAGTTCCTCGGGTCAGTTAAAGCGGCCACGCAAATTTTGAGCACATACGGAAGACATTTGGGGGTGCCGGTGTGCCCAAACCAAAGATTCGCAAACTCGGATTATCGTGAAAAATGTGTTAAAGCTCATTATTTGAGGTGAAATCGAACAGTTGATTCCCCGAAATCGAACAGGTTGATTCCCGAAATGAGCTCGGACGCGTGATTGAAAAAACGGGGTGAAAAAGAAACGGTCGATACGACCTTACGAACATTGAAATTGAAGTGTATAATACACGGCTTTTCGGGATTCCGGGGTCCCGAAACAAAATTCTCCGGAAATCACATAGAAAGTTCATCGGGTCAGATAAAGCGGCCACGCAAAGTTTGAGCACCATGGAAGACATTTGGGGGTGCCGGTGTGCCCAAAGATTCGCAGAAACTCGGATTATCGTGAAAAATGTGTTAAAGCTCGTTATTTGAGGCTTGAAATCGAGCAGTTGATTCTGAAATGAGCTCGGACGCGTGATTGAAAAACAGGGAGAAAAAGAAAATGAGTCCTATTGCGACCTTCCGAACGCTGAAATTGAAGTGTATAATACACGGTTTTTCGGGATTAAAGTCCCTAAACAAAATTCTCCGGAAATCACATAGAAAGTTCCTCGGGTCAATTAAAGCGGCCACGCAAAGTTTGAGCACCAACGGAAGATATTTGGGGGTGCGGTGTGCCCAAACCAAAGATTCGCCGAAACTCGGATTATCGTGAAAAATGTCTTAAACCTCATTATTTGAGGTTTGAAATCGAAACAGTTAATTCCTGAAATCGAACACCTAGATTCTTGATATGAGCTCGGACGCGTGATTGAAAAACAGGAGAAGAAGAAACATGGTCCGTACGACCTTCCGAGCGGGCCGAAAATTGAAGTGTATAATAAACGGTTTTTCGGGATTCCGGGGTCTCGGAACAAAATACTCGGAAATCACATAGAAAGTTCCTCGGGTCGGATAAAGCGGCCACGCAAAGTTTGAGCACCAACGGAAGACATTTGGGGGTGCCGGTGTGCCAAAACCGAAGATTCGCCAAAACTCGGATTATCGTGAAAAATGTGATAAAGCTCGTTATTTGAGGTTGAAATCGAAACAGGTTGATTCACGAAATCGAACAGGTTGATTCCTGAAATGAGCTCGGACGCGTGATTGAAAAACGGGTGAAAAAGAAACGGGTCCGTCGACCTTCCGAACAATTTGAAATTGAAGTGTATAATACACGGTTTTTCGGGATTCGGGGACCGGAACAAAATTCTCAAAAATCACATAGAAAGTTCCTCGGGTCAGATAAAGCGGTCACGGAAAGTTTGAGCACCAACGGAAGACATTTGGGGGTGCCGGTTTGCCACAAACCGACATTTCTTTGAAACTCGGATTATCGTGAAAAATGTGTTAAAGCTCGTTATTTGAGGTTGAAATCGAACGGGTTGATTCACGAAATCGAACAGGTTGATTCCTGAAATGAACTCAGACGCGTGATTGAAAAACGGGAGAAAAAAAAGCGAGTCGAGTCGACCTTCCGAACAGTTTGAAATGAAGTGTATAATACACGGTTTTTCGGGATTCCAGTCCCTAACAAAATTCTCCTGGAAATCACAAAGAAAGTTCCTCGGGTCGATTAAAGCGGCCACGTAAAGTTTGACCACCAACGGAAGAAATTTGGGTGCGGTGTGCCCAAACCAACATTCGCCGAAACTCGGATTATCGTGAAAAATGTGTTAAAGCTCATTATACGAGGTTTGAAATCGAACAGGTTGATTCACGAAATCGAACGAGTTTATTCTGAAATGAGCTCGGATGCGTGATTGAAAAACAGGGTGAAAAAGAAACAAGGTCCGATACGACCTTCCGAACGGTGAAATTGAAGTGTATATAATACACGGTTTTTCGGGATTCCAGGGTCCCGAAACAAAATTCTCCGAAAATCACATAGAAAGGTCCTCGGGTCAGATAAAGCGGCCACGCAAAGTTTGAGCACCAATGGAAGACATTTGGGGGTGCCGGTGTGCCTGACAAACCAAAGCATTCGCGAAACTCGGATTATCGTGAAAAATGTGTTAAAGCTCGTTATTTGAGGTGAAATCGAAGCAGTTGATTCTGAAAATGAGCTCGGATGCGTGATTGAAAAACGGGGAGAAAAAGAAACGAGTCCCATGCGACCTTACGAGCGGCTGAAATTGAAGTGTATATATAATACACGGTTTTTAGGATCGGGGTCCCGAACAAAATTCTACGGAAATCACATAGAAAGTTCCTCGGTTCGATTAAAGCGGCCACGCAAAGTTTGAGCACCAACGGAAGATATTTGGGGGTGCTGGTGTGCCCAAACCAAAGATTCGCAAACTCGGATTATCGTGAAAAATGTGTTAAAGCTCATTATTTGAGGTCAAATCGAGCAGGTTGATTCACAAATCGAACACCATGATTCTTGAAATGAGCTCGGACGCGTGATTGAAAAATAGGGAGAAAAAGAAACGGTCCTAGTTTACCTTCGAATCAGTGGAATTGAAGTGTATAATACAAGGCTTTTCGGGATTCGGGGTCCCTGAACAAAATTCTCCGGAAATCACATAGAAAGTTCCTCGGGTCGGATAAAGAGGCCACGCAAAGTTTGAGCACCAACGGAAGACATTTGGGGGTGCTTAGGTGTGCCAAAACCCGGCATTCACCAAACTCGGATTATCGTGACAAATGTGTTAAAGCTCGTTATTTGAGGCTGAAATCGAACAGGTTGATTCTGAAATGAGCTCGGACGCGTGATTGAAAAACGGGAGAAAAAGAAAGAGTCGTGCGACCTTCCGAGCGGCTGAAATTGAAGTGTATAATACACGGTTTTTCGGGATTTCGGGGTCCCCGAACAAAATTCTCCGGAAATCACATAGAAAGTTCCTCGGGTCAATTAAAGCGGCCACGCAAAGTTTGAGCACCAACGGAAGACATTTGGGGGTGCCGGTTGCCACAAACCAGCATTTGCAGAAACTCGGATTATCGTGAAAAATGTGTTAAAGCTCATTATTTGAAATTTGAAATCGAACAGGTTGATTCCCGAAATCGAACAAGTTGATTACTGAAATGAGCTCGGACGCGTGATTGAAAAACAGTGAAAAAGAAACGTCCGATCGACCTTCGAGCGGTGAAATTCAAGTGTATAATACACGGTTTTTTGGATTAGGGGTCCCGGAACAAAATTCTCGGAAATCACATAGAAAGTTCCTCGGTTGATTAAAGCGGCCACGCAATGTTTGAGCACCAACGGAAGATATTTGGGGGTGCCGGTGTGCCCAAACCAAAGATTCGCAAAACTTCGGATTATCGTGAAAAATGTGTTAAAGCTCGTTATTTGAGTGAAATCGAGCAGTTGATTCTGAAATGAGCTCGGATGCGTGATTGAAAAACGAGGAGAAAAAAAGCAGTCGGTCCGACCTTACGAACGGCTGAAATTGAAGTGTATAATACACGGTTTTCGGGATTCGGGTCCGGAACAAAATTCTCCTAAATCACATAGAAAGTTCCTCGGGTCGATTAAAGCGGCCACGCAAAGTTTGACCACCAACGGAAGACATTTGGGGTGCCGGTGTGCCACAAACCAGCATTCGCGAAACTCGGATTATCGTGAAAAATGTGTTAAAGCTCATTATATGAAATTTGAAATCGAAACGGTTGATTCTGAAATCGAACGGGTTTATTCCTGAAATGAGCTCGGACGCGTGATTGAAAAACGGGGTGAAAAAGAAACAAGGTCCGATCGACCTTCGAGCGGTGAAATTGAAGTGTATATAATACGGTTTTTCGGGATTAGGGGTCCCAAAACAAAATTCTCCGGAAATCACATAGAAAGGTCCTCGGGTCGGATAAAGCGGCCACGCAAAGTTTGAGCACCAATGGAAGACATTTGGGGGTGCGGTGTGCCTGACCAGCGTTCGCGAAACTCGGATTATCGTGAAAAATGTGTTAAAGCTCGTTATTTGAGGTGAAATCGAAATCGAACGAGTTGATTCACGAAATGAGCTCGGATGCGTGATTGAAAAACGGGAGAAAAAGAAATGAGTCCGGTGCGACCTTACGAACGTGAAATTGAAGTGTATATATAATACACGGTTTTTGGGATCCGGTCCCTAACAAAATTCTACGGAAATCACATAGAAAGTTCCTCGGTTCGATTAAAGCGGCCACGCAATGTTTGAGCACCAACGGAAGATATTTGGGGGTGCCGGTGTGCCCAAACCAGCATTCGCCGAAACTCGGATTATCGTGAAAAATGTGTTAAAGCTCATTATTTGAGGCTGAAATCGAACAGGTTGATTCCTGAAATCGAACACCATGATTCTTGAAATGAGCTCGGACGCGTGATTGAAAAATAGGGAGAAAAAGAAACAGGGTCCGGTACGACCTTCCGAACGGCTGAAATTGAAGTGTATAATACAAGGCTTTTCGGGATTCCGGGGTCCCGGAACAAAATACTCCGGAAATCACATAGAAAGTCCTCGGGTCAGATAAAGAGGCCACGCAAAGTTTGAGCACCAACGGAAGACATTTGGGGGTGCCGGTGTGCCACAAACCAGCATTCACCGAAACTCGGATTATCGTGACAAATGTGTTAAAGCTCATTATTTCAGGCTGAAATCGAACAGGTTGATTCTGAAATGAGCTCGGACGCGTGATTGAAAAACGGGAGAAAAAGAAAGCAGTCGATGTCCGACCTTCCCGAGCAGTTTAAATTGAAGTATATAATACACGGTTTTCGGGATTAAAGGGGTCCCGAACAAAATTCTCCGGAAATCACATAGAAAGTTCATCGGGTGATTAAAGCGGCCACGCAAAGTTTGAGCACCAACGGAAGACATTTGGGGGTGCGGTGTGCCCAAAACCAGCGTGTCGCAGAAACTCGGATTATCGTGAAAAATGTGTTAAAGCTCATTATTTGAGGTCAAATCGAACAGGTTGATTCTGAAATCGAACAAGTTGATTCCTGAAATGAGCTCGGACGCGTGATTGAAAAACAGGTGAAAAAGAAACAGGGTCCGATCGACCTTCCGAACGGCTTGAAATTGAAGTGTATAATACACGGTTTTTCGGGATTCCAAGGTCCGGAACAAAATTCTCCGGAAATCACATAGAAAGTTCCTCGGTTGATTAAAGCGGCCACGCAATGTTTGAGCACCAACGGAAGATATTTGGGGGTGCTTGGTGTGCCCAAACCGGCATTCGCAGAAACTCGGATTATCGTGAAAAATGTGTTAAAGCTCGTTATTTGAGGTTTGAAATCGAGCAGATTGATTCACTGAAATGAGCTCGGATGCGTGATTGAAAAACGGGAGAAAAAAGCGAGTCGGTACGACCTTACGAGCGGTGAAAATGAAGTGTATAATACACGGTTTTCGGGATTAAAGTCCGGGAACAAAATTCTCCGGAAATCACATAGAAAGTTCCTCGGTTCAGTTAAAGCGGCCACGCAATGTTTGAGCACCAACGGAAGATATTTGGGGGTGCCGGTGTGCCCAAACCAGCATTCGCCGAAACTCGGATTATCGTGACAAATGTGTTAAAGCTCATTATTTGAAAATGAAATCGAACAGGTTGAATCTCGAAATCGAACAAGTTGATTCCTGAAATGAGCTCGGACGCGTGATTGAAAAACAGGGGTGAAAAAGAAACAAGGTCCGTCGACCTTCCGAACAATTTTGAATTCAAGTGTATAATACACGGTTTTTCGGGATTAGGGGTCCCAAACAAAATTCTCCCAGGAAATCACATAGAAAGGTCCTCGGGTCAGATAAAGCGGCCACGCAAAGTTTGAGCACCAATGGAAGACATTTGGGGGTGCGGTGTGCCCAAAACCGGCATTCGCCGAAACTCGGATTATCGTGAAAAATGTGTTAAAGCTCGTTATTTGAGGTTTGAAATCGAGCAGTTGATTCTGAAATGAGCTCGGATGCGTGATTGAAAAAGCGGGAGAAAAAGCGAAATCGTACGACCTTACGAGCATTTGAAATTGAAGTGTATAATACACGGTTTTGGGGATTCGGGGTCCGGAACAAAATTCTCGGAAATCACATAGAAAGTTCCTCGGTTCGATTAAAGCGGCCACGCAAAGTTTGAGCACCAACGGAAGATATTTGGGGGTGCGGTGTGCCCAAACCGAGCATTCGCCAAACTCGGATTATCGTGAAAAATGTGTTAAAGCTCATTATTTGAGGTGAAATCGAAACAGTTGATTCTGAAATCGAACACCATGATTCTTGAAATGAGCTCGGACGCGTGATTGAAAAATAGGGAGAAAAAGAAACGGTCCGTGCGACCTTCCTAACATTTGAAATTGAAGTGTATAATACACGGTTTTTCGGGATTCCAAGGTCCGGAACAAAATTCTCCGGAAATCACATAGAAAGTTCCTCGGGTCGGATAAAGAGGCCACGCAAAGTTTGAGCACCAACGGAAGACATTTGGGGGTGCGGTGTGCCTGACAAACCGGCATTCACCGAAACTCGGATTATCGTGACAAATGTGTTAAAGCTCATTATTTGTTTGAAATCGAAACGCAGGTTGATTCTGAAATGAGCTCGGACGCGTGATTGAAAAAGGGAGAAAAAGAAACAGAGTCGTGCGACCTTCGAACGAGTTTGAAATTGAAGTATATAATACACGGTTTTCGGGATTAAAGGTCCCGAACAAAATTCTCGGAAATCACATAGAAAGTTCATCGAATTCAGATTAAAGCGGCCACGCAAAGTTTGAGCACCAACGGAAGACATTTGGGGTGCGGGTGTGCTAAACCGACGTGTCAAAACTCGGATTATCGTGAAAAATGTGTTAAAGCTCATTATTTGAGGCTGAAATCGAACGAGTTGATTCACGAAATCGAACAAGTTGATTCTGAAATGAGCTCGGACGCGTGATTGAAAAACGGGTGAAAAAGAAACGAGGGTCCGTACGACCTTCCGAACGCATTTGAAATTGAAGTGTATAATACACGGTCTTTCGGGATTCCGGGTCCGAACAAAATTCTTCGGAAATCACATAGAAAGTTCCTCGGAGTCGGATAAAGCGGCCACGCAAAGTTTGAGCACCAATGGAAGACATTCGTGGGTGCGGTGTGCTACAAACCGATTCGTGCCGAAACTCGGATTATCGTGAAAAATGTGTTAAAGCTCGTTATTTGAGGCTGAAATCGAACAGCATTGATTCTGAAATAAGCTCGGACGCGTGATTGAAAAAAGGGAGAAAGAAATAGAGTCCGGTCGACCTTCCCGAATTTGAAATTGAAGTGTATAATACACGGTTTTTCGATTCAGTCCGGAACAAAATTCTCCGGAAATCACATAGAAAATTCCTTGGGTCAGTTAAAGCGGCCACGCAAAGTTTGATCACCAACGGAAGACATTTAGGGGTGCCGTGTGCCCAAACCAAGATTCGCCGAAACTCGGAGTATCGTGAAAAATGTGTTAAAGCTCATTATTTGAAATTGAAATCGAAACAGGTTGATTCCACGAAATCGAACAGGTTGATTCATGAAATGAGCTCGGACGCGTGATTGAAAAGCAGGAGAAGAAGAAGCGGTCGAAGCGACCTTCGATCTTTGAAATTGAAGTGTATAATACCGGTTTTTGGATTCCAGTCCCCAGAACAAAATACTCCGAAATCACATAGAAAGTTTCTCGGGTCAGATAAGCGTACGCAAAGTTTGAGCACCAACGGAAGACATTTGGGGGTGCCGGTGTGCCTGAAACCAACATTCATGCGAAACTCGGATTATCGTGAAAAATGTGATAAAGCTCGTTATTTGAGGTTGAAATCGAACAGGTTGATTCCTGAAATCGAACAGGTTGATTCCTGAAATGAGCTCGGACGCGTGATTGAAAAACGAGGGGTGAAAAAGAAACGAGGTCGATCGACTTTTCCGACAATTTGAAATTGAAGTGTATAATACACGGTTTTTCGGGATTCGGGGACCGGAACAAAATTCTCCCGAAATCACATAGAAAGTTCTCGAGTCGAGATAAAGCGGTCACGCAAAGTTTGAGCACCAACGGAAGACATTTGGGGTGCGGTGTGCCAAACCAGCATGGCACCGAAACTCGGATTATCGTGAAAAATGTGTTAAAGCTCGTTATTTGAGGCTGAAATCGAACAGATTGATTCCTGAAATGAGCTCGGACGCGTGATTGAAAAACAGGGAGAAAAAGAAACAGAGTCCGGTACGACAATCCGAACGGCTGAAATTGAAGTGTATAATACACGGTTTTTCGGGATTCCGGGGTCCCGGAACTAAATTCTCCGGAAATCACATAGAAAGTTCCTCGGGTCAGTTAAAGCGGCCACGCAAAGTTTGACCACCAACGGAAGACATTTGGGGGTGCCGGTGTGCCCAAACCAGTATTCGCCGAAACTCGGATTGTCGTGAAAAATGTGTTAAAGCTCATTATAAGAGACTGAAATCGAACAGGTTGATTCCTGAAATCGAACAGGTTGATTCCTGAAATGAGCTCGGACGCGTGATTGAAAAACAGGGTGAAAAAGAAACAAGGTCCGATACGACCTTCCGAACGGCTGAAATTGAAGTGTAGATAATACTCGGTTTTTCGGGATTCCGGGGTCCCAAAACAAAATTCTCCGGAAATCACATAGAAAGTACCTCGGGTCAGATAAAGCGGCCACACAACGTTTGAGCACCAATGGAAGACATTTGGGGGTGCCGGTGTGCCACAAACCAGAATTCGCCGAAACTCGGATTATCGTGAAAAATGTGTTAAAGCTCGTTATTTGAGGCTGAAATCAAACAGATTGGTTCCTGAAATGAGCTCGGACGCGTGATTGAAAAACAGGAGAAAAAAGAAACAGAGTCGGTGCGACGACTTCGGTAATGAAATTGAAGTGTATAATACACGGCTTTTCGGGATACCGGGGTCCTTTAACAAAATTCTCCGGAAATCACATAGAAAGTTCCTCGAATTAATTAAGCGGCCACGCAAAGTTTGAGCACCAACGGAAGATATTTGGGGGTGCGGTGTGCCCAAACCAAAGCGTTGACTCACGTGAGCTTAACGTGTTACCATCAGAACAAGTATCTCTACCAAGGATTGAAGATTTGTTTGATCAA